>NC_135234.1:181605388-181830388 GCF_051348905.1 Ranitomeya variabilis
ACCATTTCATTCTTGTTTCATTCAAATCACATACAAACTTTGCTTTACCAAGCACACATTTCTAGAAGGGGCTCAAAAGGGAACATCTGCAGGCGGAACGAATGTTACTGAAGTTTCATAGGCACCTTATAGAGGACCTTTACTGGGTATGGTTCTTTTTAATTTGAACATAGGATCTCCCTCAATTGTTGTTGTTCCAGTGAGTCCGGAACAATTTTTCTTTATGCTCTGTGCCCCTCTATTTCAAAGATATGCCCCTTGGTAATAAGCATGCAAATTATATCTTTACCATACAACTTGTATGTGGGTGGTGCTGTGTTTTGATTGGCTAGGGTCAGAGAAGAAAATGCAAACACCCACAAAAGAAGTTGTGTGGAATATGCCTAGGTGGTTGAAGTGAAAATTTGCATCTTTATTTCTGACAAGGTCAAATTTTGGAATGGAAGGGCACAGAAGAAATAAGAAAAAAATGGTCCATAATCAAAAGGACCAGAACCTATTGGAGGAGGTACTGAGTTTAAATTAAAAAGAAATCCAGAAAAAAAGTACTCTTTAAGTGTCACATTCACTACTAGGGATGAGCGGACGCGTGGACGTTCAGATTCTGGTACACGATCCGAACTTCATTCCAAAGTTCGGTTTGGGAACCAGAACTGTATTCGAATTTGAACCTGAAACCGAACCACATTTAAAACAATGGGATCGAAACTTTAAAGATGGAAATTCTCTCTCTTACTCTCTCTGCAACAGACTGCCGGGAGAAGTCTGTGTTTGGCGTTTAGCATCTGACACTAACTATCCGGTACGAACTCCGAACTCTTAAGTTCGGGTTCGCTCATCTCTATTCACTACCAATATAAGTGAATGGTTCTGTATTGCAGTTCTCTGTATAGCACTTGGTCAGGAGTGTTCGTAGTAAAAACGGTGGTTGTTATGCAACCGATTGTTTCTTTTTCTAGAAATCGGTGGGCTGCACCCCCATGAATCAGTAAGTGACAGCCCATCTAAGTTATGTCCAATCACTTACTGTGATATGAAAACCCCCTAGTAAGCGAAAAATAAACCTGCCTGCAGGAAAACTCAGTGTCCCTGTGTGGCCTTTTAGACTGTTAAGAGTTTGTTTTTTAAATGTTCACCTCACGGACAAAATATTCTGAGTCTGTGCGAGCCTAGCCAACTGGCCATGCACAGACAGGAAGAGCTACTCCTATATGTGACTAGGATTTGTTCTTTCATGGTTGCGTTACAAAGGAATACAATGTTACCGTTTAATTTAATGACCCACAAACCAAAAAAAAAGCTGTAAAGATAAACTACATTGTCATAAAATAACATGTGCAGGGTTCAGTAAGGCAGCAGCACCTTTTAACTCATCACCTTTTACGAAGATGTGGCCCATTATGGGATCACTGACATTATAGGCATGTGCTGATGTTTAAACAACAGATTCCTGCTCTGGAGCCAAGTCTTAGTCCCTTATGAACATCAACAAAAGTTAGGGTTTTTTTCCTTGCTTTACAGTGTGGTTTCCAACATTAAAATTTCCCTTCCCATGCTAGGAAATGAAACTGCATGCAAAATACTTTGGCACCTGCTTTTAACTTTGTTTTTTAACATTGTCTGCACCGGCGAGTCATCCCTCCTGATTTTATTTTAGTTTCCAGTGATGACATCAAACTATTCGTGTAATCTGTCTTCGCATGCTAATCCCTATAGCGGCTACTTATTGGGTCACTAGAGAATCCACTGTTAACACTATACGAGGCCGTCTGCTTACTCATCATGTACTTTTTAAGTGAGACAAACATAAAACTCAACTTGTGATGATTTCTTTATGGCATTGATCAATAGTGTTTATTAAAATGCAAACTATAGATACCAAATTACCACAGGATTTCATAGAGCACTGATTTTAGAGATTTGGACCATTAGCAAAAATAAAAATCATACACATTTTAATTATCCATTTTGGTCAGCTTAAAAGCCTATAAAAGTACATGGTTACTGTGTGGAGGGAGAGGTTGCAGGAAGGGGCTATGTACATCCTTTTAGTGTTCTTTTGAGAAAACAAAGCTCCCTTTACTCAAGATTCGTCTGTTCTGACTGATACTTGGAGCACATGTGATGTAACCTGCATTCATATGTGTCATGAGCAACTGGTGGCAAAACATACAACTTGGGCCTCTTTCACACTTCCGTCGGCAGTGTCCCGTCCTAATGAGTCGGGAAGACGTGCCGAAGGATGTTGATAAAATAATGATACAACGGAGGGAACGCATCCAGTGTTGTGACGAGAGAGAGAGATTTTCCCCTGCCTTGAAAATCCTTCCGGGGATTCTCAGAGGAAAAAACGTGATATGTCGCTGGATTCCTGTGTGTGACGGTCAGCGACAAATCCTGCTTCCATTATAGCCGACGACGGACAGCGCAGGACCCGTCGCTGCCCGATTTTCCGACGTGCAGAAAAACGTCCTATAAACGTTTTCTCTCCACGGCGGACCGCTATTTTCTGACAGATCCAGTGCACAACGGATGAAACGTGTGGCCATCCGTCACAATCCATCGCTAATACAAGTCTATGGGAAAATGCAGGATCCTGCAAATTTTTTTTTGCAGGATCCTGCATTTTCAAAATTCGACGGAGTTCGACGTGAGACAAAATACCTAAGGCCTAAGGCTACTTTCACACTAGCGTCTTGCGTCGTTTTGTAGAAAAAACGCATCCTGCAAAAGTGCTTGCAGGATGCGTTTTTTCTCCAGACTAGCATTAGCGACGCAGTGCGACGCATTGCCACACGTCGCAACCGTCGTGCGACGGTTGCGTCGTGTTGCGTCGGACCGTTGCCACCAAAAAACATTGCATGTAACGTTTTTTGGTGCGTCGTGTCCGCCCCCTCCTCCCCGCACCTCACAATGGGGCAGCGGATGCGTTGAGAAACAGCATCCGCTGCCCCCGTTGTGCGGCGCATTCACTGCTAGCGTCGGTACGTCGCAACGACGCAATTCGTCGTGCGTCGTATAACGCTAGTGTGAAAGTAGCCTAAGGCCTCTTTCACACTTTCATCTTTGTAGTCCCGTCGAGATTCGTTGTTTTTTGAGAAAACACGATCCTGCAAAAAAATTTGCAGAATCCTGCATTTTCTCATAGACTTGTATTAGCAACGTATCGCGACGGATGGCCACACGTTTCATCCGTCGTGCACTGGATCCTGCGGAATTTAACGGCCCGTCTTTTCCAAAAAACATTCCATGAAACGTTTTTTGTCTGCAGTGGAAAATCGTTCCCCGACGCCTCCTGCGGCATACGTCGTTTCACAGAATGGGAGCCTATGGACACTGGATCCAGTGCACACTGTGAAACGCAGGAATCCAGTGACGGATGCAGTTTTTACTTCTGAGCATGCCTGGAAGCACATTCCAACCCGGGGAAAAATCAATCAATCTCTCTCGTCCCGGAATAGAAAATCCTGCTTCTCCGCTATGCAAATTCTGGAGACGCATCCGTCGAAATACTGGAAACGTTGCACACATTTTACTAATATTTTCTAAGATCTGTCGGTACGTCTCGCCGACGCATTGAGATGTGACACTGCCGACGGAAGTGTGAAAAAGGCCTAAAATCAGTCAAACTTGTGGATTTCTGCAGGATCAGTTCCTATCGTATATGTATGGGAGCTTATTGTCTCTACCGATCTTTTTAACTCTTGGGATATAAGCCACCACTCACTAGTGGTAATGAGCATCAATCTAACTAATATCTAAGTAGCTTTACCTGCCTGTCACACCTAAAAAAACAACAAAAATTATTTAGAACTTAGCTTTTCTTCAGAAGCTTGCAAGCATTTATTACAGTTTCCCCTTTAGAGTAGAACTCTAATGCCACCTATTGCTAATAGCTTTCCTAAAAGTCAATATCGATCCTTTAACGAGCCTTGCATATAACTGAGATTAAAAGCCAAAGCAGAATCTCAATTTGCAGACATGTTTTGGGGTGTTGCCCCTCGTCAGTGCAAAGTATGAGATCTGATTTGGCTGTATGAGAATCCTCTGACTGGGGTTTAAGGGGTAATATTCCTCCTTGTAGAGCGTTACATGCTTAACATGCCAGGGAGAGACACATATGTACAGAGTTTTTTTTTTTATAGGATCTTGCCCCTCAACCACTAAGTGATAGGCCCTTGATGCGAGTCTAGTGGAGCACAAAATCTTTTAATAGAGAGCACCTGTTTTCATAGCAAGTCTTGTAGGCCATGCAATACAGCTTGGCCAAGAGGATTCACTATGCCCTCTGTCTCCTAGATGAGAAGCAGGTTTTTAGGCATAATTGCTAAAAAGTACATAAATAAAGAAACTGAAACTGAAATAATAAAGCCTAGGCTTAAGATTCTTATTGTCCAAATGGCTTTTGCAGTTACAAAGACCACAAAAAAATATTAAGATCCATCATTATCAGTTCGACAGGTGAATTATTAAGTCTCCTCTTACATTGTTATACCTGTCCAAAAAGCAAGGAAATCAGACTTAAAGAAATAAATTAAGACAATTAACCCAGCCTTAAACAGTTCAACAGGGTAAGGGCTCTAGGGAATTTGTCAGATTCTCAGACTTCTATCATAGGGACATAGAAGAAGTAACATTTTATTTAACTATTTAAACAGGTTATGAGTGGAATAAGGCTTACATGATATGGACACTTGAGACATTTTTTGTACATAAATGTGTATTTTGAGTCAAAAATATAATATAATAATAAAATATAATAATAAAATTTATATTTGTAATTTGATTTCATTATCTCTTGGCTTTTACCAGCTCTTTGCGTCCATGCAGGCTGTAGAATAAGTTAACTAAAAATCCATCAATGAGCTGTCTTTTGCTGACATTTTCTGTGAGTTGAGGTGAACTTTAAATGTTTTCATATATCAGCTGGGAGATCAGAAAAAGACTTGCAAACTCCCCACCAGAACAAACTCAATGAGGGATTGTCATTCACTTAAGTCATTCCGCTCAACAATATGCAGGAAAACATGAAAAATATCATGTACAAGCAATACAATCTCAGCCTAAAATACATGCTTTTAAAGGGAATCTGTCAGTAGGTTTTTGCCAATTTTGGCCATGTTCACACTTTCAGTATTTGGTCACTATTTTACATCAATATTTGTATGCCAAAACCAGGAGTGAAACAATCAGAAAAAAATATAATAGAAACACGTCACCACTTCTGCATTTTTCATCCACTCCTGGTTTTGGCTTACAAATACGGATATAAAATAATGTGCATGTGCACCATTTGTATTGCGTTCTGACCATTAGCAGTGCTGGCTTCTCTTTTTTTTTTTTCTTTTACATTGGTAAGTGGCTGACCACCACTGTTGCCGCGCACGCTGGGTTACGTACGCCATTCTTTCTGTGTTCTCTGTGATTGATAGGCTGCTGTTCACACACACAGCAGCCCTGCCTCAGGCTCTAGTTAATTTTGCAGCTGTGTCTGAACCTGTCTCACTCTTTAACCTTGGTGCTGGCTTGGAGGCGTGGAGGCCAGATCTGACATGTCCGCACTGGACCTGATCGGCCTTCACCTACGCTTGTCCTTCCCGGCACCAAGGGGGTGATTCTGAAAATGTCTCCAGGTACAGCTTGCATGTCATAGTATAGTAATGGTGTCTTTCTTTTTATGCTTTTTTTATACATCTAGGAGGCCGTAATGGCACAATGTTAATAAAAAACGTAGCGTAGGACTGCCCCATTATGAGATTGCCGTGAAGTGGCGGGGTAGCTCAAACAATTGATCAATTATTTGCTAAATGTCTCATATTTGAACTACAGTTAGAATTCAGTAGGTGCATGTGCACCATTTGTATTGCGTTCTGACCATTAGCAGTGCTGGCTTCTCTTTTTTTTTTTTTTTCCGATATAAAATAATGACCACATACGGAACGTGTGAAGTTAATCTGAGAGCAGCATAATGTAGGGGCAAAGATCCCGATTCCAGGGAAGGATCACTTGCTCAGCTGCTTACTGTTTCAATACAATCAGTGTTTTATCGGCAGGAGATTACCACTGCAGAACTAAAGCTCATCATGAATTATTTGAGCTGTGGTGCTACGCTCAATCCTGCCCCAGCTCTGTCCGTTTTGGCGGAGTTGGGCATAATTAGAGTGAAAATGCCAAAAGTCACCAACATTTTGCAACTTTTCAAAGCTTTCTATGTTTTTAGTTTTCTGGCATAAAAGCTTTGAGGAATCAGGTCATTAATGTCTTGGTTAACATCTACGGTAATAACTTGTCCAATTTGACCACTTTCTTCTATTCTTCATATGCTCAATGTGTAGGAAGCAAGAGTTTAGAATTGTTAATGTGATCTTCTGCACTGATGTCTGTATACTGTGTATGTGTGTACAAGGTGTGGATGCTTACAGCATTAAAGAACAGGAATCCATTGTAAGCAACGGCATCGAAGGTGTTACATGCCAAGTGATTACACTTGGCGGCTTCTCACTTTCCAAATCTATATTGGAGTGGCAGAGTGAAAGCTTTTTGGAAAGTCAAGTCACTGTGAAGCCTTTCAAAAGATGTGTAACAAAAGAGAACAGACAAGCAGAGGGGAAAATACATCAGACACTGCTTTTAATAAGAAAATCCTTCACAGTCAGGGTTTTATTGAAAGAAAATCCTGAATTCCCACAGACCAAAGGGATCAGAGAATCAAAAACTTCAGCCACGGCCAGAGCTGAAGCGCTTTTGGCTCTGATGTTTCTTGCTAGCATCAAAGTGGATAAAGATTCTTAAATCTCCTTCATCTGTACAGAGGTGAGAACAATGCCTTTATCTTATGGGAAGGCCATAAAACAGAAAGACAGGATGCAGCCAGGGAAGGTGGAAAACTTGCCATCTTATTGCCATCTGGACACAGGAGGCAAAGACTTACAAAAGACAAATTTAGGTGAATACTGTATTGCCATTTCACTTATATCTCTATATACTTCACAGACCTTCAGCATTGGGTGAAGAAACAGGAACATTATATTTTTGACTTGACTTCAATACATAGAAAAAATGTTTTAATAAATAATTACTTTTGCATCAGAGTGCTTCAAAATCACAAGTTCCCACTATCACGCTACACGGGGGTGAGCCAGAGAGAGAGAGGTGAACCCCGAAGTGGACCCTCTGGGTCACGGTCCCAGAGCCCCCTAGGGCGAGCAAACCTGATGGGTGCACCCCCTATACAGGGAGTGTTAGGAGCAGGCCCAGGGAGGGTGGAACCGCAACTGCCGGAGCCAAAGGGACGACTGGGTGGAGCAGAAGAACAGGTACGCTGAGGATGATGAGGGTAACCAATGCGGAGTACTGGAAGGGAAAAATACAAATTATAAACAGACAGCCGGAGCAGGAGGAATAAGGGATGTGGGAAGAAGCCGAAGAAACAGAGACTGAGGCGGGTACGGAGACACAGAGGCAAAGCCAAGAATGGGCCAGGGTATAACGCTGAACTAACGGAGCAGAAACAACGTAGATACGCAGGCGCTTACCTGAGGAAGCGCCGAGCAGAAATACCAGATGGGCGCCGCCATATTGGAGGCGGGGCCACCGGGTCACGACCTCCCAGAAGACCGAGCGGCGGAGGAGACCCTACGGCGCATGCGCTGACCACCGACGCGCAGAGAGGCCGAGAAACTGGAAGAAGGAGAAGGGGAAGGAACACTGGGAGCGCGCTGGCCGGACAGGTAAGTATCAGGAACCGTGACAGTACCCCCTTTCTTACTCCCCCTCCTCCTGGAACTGGAAAGAAACTTCTTCAAAATATGGGGTGCATTGATGTTCTCTCGAGGTTCCCAAGATCTCTCCTCAGGACCAAAACCCTTCCAATCAATCAGAAACCACGTCCGACCCTTAACCGTTTTCTGGGCTAGAATGTCCCTCACCTCGAATTGTCCATCGGAGGAAGAGAAGGAAGGGTCTACAGTAGAAGATGGGTGAAAACGATTAAATACAGCAGGTTTAAGAAGCGAGACATGAAAGGCATTAGGAACACGCAAAGATGCAGGTAATTTTAACTTGTAAGCCACATCATTAATCCGGTTGGAAATTTCAAAGGGACCAATGTAGCGAGGACCAAGTTTATGAGAAGGAATTTTCAACCTGATATACCGAGAAGAGAGCCACACCTTATCCCCTGGTTGATAAGGAGGTGCATCAAGCCGTCTCTTATCTGCAAACCTTTTCATACGATCACTGGCCTTAAGAAGTGACTCCTTAGTTTCTTGCCAAATTTTGGAGAACTCCTGGGACAAAGAATCAGCTGCCGGTACGCCTGAAGTGCAGGAAATGGGAAAAGGAATGCCAGGGTGCTGCCCGAAAACCACCAAGAATGGAGATTTAGAGGAAGATTCACAGGGGTGATTGTTATAGGCAAATTCAGCCCATGGAAGCAAAGAGACCCAATCATCCTGGTGGGCATTGGAAAAATGTCGTAAATAGGACGTGAGAACCTGATTGACACGCTCCACTTGGCCATTGGACTGAGGATGGTAGGCGGAGGAGAAATCCAAAGTCACCTTCATTAAGCTACACAGAGCTCTCCAGAAGCGAGCGGTGAACTGAACTCCACGATCAGAAACGATATGACGAGGAAAGCCGTGAAGTCGGAAGATATGAAGGATGAAGATCTTCGCCAATTCAGGGGCAGATGGCAATCCAGACAAAGGTATGAAGTGAGCCATTTTCGAAAATCGATCCACTACCACCAGGATAACAGAGCAATTAGAAGAGCGAGGGAGATCCGTAATAAAGTCCATGGCAATATCACTCCAAGGACAAGAAGGTACAGGAAGCGGATGTAAGAGTCCGGTAGGTAATTGCCGAGGAACCTTATTTTTAGCACAAGAAGGACACGAGGCAATGAAATCCAGGACATCTTGACGAAAGGATGGCCACCAGTAGTGACGAGCTATAAGAGAAAGTGTCTTCTTGACTCCCGCGTGCCCGGCAAATTTGGAGGAGTGGCCCCAGAGCAGAACTCGCTTTCTGTCTTTGCTTGCCACGAAGGTCTTCCCAGGAGGAGAGGAAACTACTTCCAGAGGAGCAACGGAAATAATCCTAGTCGGATCTATAATATGTGCTGGATTCTCCACCTCATCCAAAGGTTGAGAGGACCGCGAGAGAGCATCAGCTCTGACATTTTTGTCTCCAGGACGAAAATGGAGTTCGAAATCAAAACGTCCAAAAAACAGGGACCATCTGGCCTGTCGAGGGTTGAGTCTTTGTGCAGTTTGTACATAGGCTAGATTCTTATGGTCCGTAAATATGGTGAAGGAATGAACGGCCCCTTCGAGAAGATATCGCCACTCTTCCAAGGCCAACTTAATGGCCAACAGTTCCTTATCTCCGATAGAGTAATTGCGTTCTGAAGAAGAAAATGATTTGGAGAAGAAACCACAAGTGACGACACGTCCAGAAACTGACTTCTGTAAGAGGACTGCTCCGACTCCCACGGAAGATGCATCCACTTCAAGGACGAAGGGTCTGTTGGCATCAGGACGATGAAGCACCGGAGCTGCAGCAAATTTTTGTTTCAAAGTGAGGAATGCATTTTGGGCCTCCGAAGACCAGTTGTTGGAAGCAAGTCCTTTGCGAGTGAGAGCCGAGATGGGTTTGGTCAATGAAGAAAAATGTGGAATGAATTGCCTATAGTAATTGACGAAGCCGAGGAAGCGTTGAATGGCTTTAATTCCAACAGGCTGTGGCCAATCCAGAACTGCGGACACCTTGGCTGGATCCATCTTCAGACCGGCATCGGAAACAATATACCCCAGGAAGGGTACACTTGATTGTTCGAAAACACATTTTTCAATCTTGGCAAAAAGATGGTTCTCACGGAGGCGTTGTAAAACAAGACGGACATCTCGTCGATGGGCGGAGAGATTCGGAGAGAAGATTAGTATGTCGTCAAGATAGACTACGACACAGATATAAAGGCAATCTCTGAAGATGTCATTTACGAATTCTTGGAACACAGCGGGAGCGTTACAGAGACCAAAAGGCATCACTAAGTACTCATAGTGGCCGTCACGGGTATTAAATGCGGTCTTCCATTCATCGCCTGCACGGATTCGAACAAGGTTGTAAGCACCTCGAAGATCTAGCTTAGTGAAGACTCGTGCTCCTCTTAAGCGGTCAAAGAGTTCAGAGATTAAAGGTAATGGATATTTATTCTTCACCGTTATGTTGTTCAAACCTCTATAGTCTATGCAGGGACGAAGCGAGCCGTCTTTTTTCTTGACAAAAAAGAAACCGGCTCCAGCAGGGGAGGTGGACTTCCGAATGAATCCTCTAGCAAGGTTCTCCTGAACGTACTCCGACATGGCTTGAGTCTCCGCAGGTGAGAGAGGGTAGATTCTTCCTCGCGGAGGCATGGCACCAGGAACCAGATCTATAGGACAGTCGTAGGACCGATGTGGAGGAAGATTCTCTGCTTCCCTCTTATTGAAAACATCAGAAAAGGAAGAATAAGCAGAAGGCAGACCAGGAAGGGCTAGGGAAGAACAAGAGTCACCCACAGGACGTACCGACAACAGACACCGAGCACGACAGGAATCCCCCCACGAGAGAATATTGCCATTATGCCAATCTAACACGGGTTCATGGGTTCGTAACCATGGTAAGCCTAAAAGTACCGGATGGGAAATATTGGCTAAAACGTAAAACGCAATTTTTTCTTTGTGTAAAACCCCTACTTGAAGTTCTACTACTTGGGTGACCTGGGTTATAGTCTCTTGCAAGGGCTTGCCGTCCACTGAAGCAAGAAAAAGAGGGCTTTCTAGGGTCTTAACGGGAACAGAAAATTTTACTACCTCCTCTAATCTAATAAAATTCCCTGCTGTACCCGAGTCAATGTAAGCTGACAGGGAATAGCGTTTACCAGAGACAAGAAGCAGAACAGAGAGCGTAAGGGGTAGAGAGGTATCACATGTACCTAGGGAGGCCTCTCTTACCTGACCTAGGCGGAGGAGTTTCCCGGACGATCAGGACAAGCACGCAGAAGATGGGAAGAACTGCCACAGTAGAAACACAAACCCTGAGTGCGTCTCTCCTGGCGCCGTTGCTCAGACATCTTGAGCCGGTCTACTTGCATAGGTTCCGGCGCCGGCTCAGAGGTAGACACTCTTGGTCTAGGACTGGGTGACGTTCGAAGAGGCAGGGAAAGACGTGGAGTCCTTCTCTCTCGTGCTCGTTCCTGAAATCGGAGATCAATACGAGTAGCCAAGGATATCAGATCCTCCAAATTGGTAGGAGTATCGCGACCCGCTAATTCATCTTTTATGCGCCCGGATAGTCCACGCCAGAATGCCCCTACCAGGGCCTCATTGTTCCACCCAAGGTCAGAGGACAAAGTGCGGAACTGAATGGCGTACTGACCAACGGATAGGGTTCCCTGTTGTAAACTGAACAGGGACTCAGTGGTTGAGGCCAGGCGACCTGGTTCGTCGAACACTCGACGGAATGTTTCAAGGAAATTATCTAGGCGAGACATTAGTGGATCATCACGTTCCCAGAGAGGATTTACCCACGCTAATGCATTCCCCTCGAGATGAGAAATTATGAAGGCTATTTTAGCTCGGTCGGTGGGGTATTGCAAGGGCAAGAGCTCAAAATGGAGGTGACACTGATTCAGGAATCCCCGACACACTTTGGGGTCTCCATTATAGCGTGGGGGTTTGGCTAAACGGGGAGGTGCATGAGAGGCGTGAACCGACGCGACAGTAGGTGAAGGAGTCTGTAGAGAGAGAAGGCGAGAATCTATAGCGGCCAGATAAGTCAGAATTTGCGTTTGGGTGTCGCGCTGCTGCGCCAGCTCCTGTTGCAGATTTAGCAACAAAGAAGCATTCCATGGATCGGAAGATTGAAGTGAGGACAAACGAGAGTCCATCGACTTCATAAAGGCCATCATACGGGACTGATTTTCGCGGAGAAAGAGTAACTCTTTTTGAGCGGCAGCGGCTCCAGCGGGATCCATGGCCTGCGTATACTATCACGCTACACGGGGGTGAGCCAGAGAGAGAGAGGTGAACCCCGAAGTGGACCCTCTGGGTCACAGTCCCAGAGCCCCCTAGGGCGAGCAAACGTGATGGGTGCACCCCCTATACAGGGAGTGTTAGGAGCAGGCCCAGGGAGGGTGGAACCGCAACTGCCGGAGCCAAAGGGACGACTGGGTGGAGCAGAAGAACAGGTACGCTGAGGATGATGAGGGTAACCAATGCGGAGTACTGGAAGGGAAAAATACAAATTATAAACAGACAGCCGGAGCAGGAGGAATAAGGGATGTGGGAAGAAGCCGAAGAAACAGAGACTGAGGCGGGTACGGAGACACAGAGGCAAAGCCAAGAATGGGCCAGGGTATAACGCTGAACTAACGGAGCAGAAACAACGTAGATACGCAGGCGCTTACCTGAGGAAGCGCCGAGCAGAAATACCAGATGGGCGCCGCCATATTGGAGGCGGGGCCACCGGGTCACGACCTCCCAGAAGACCGAGCGGCGGAGGAGACCCTACGGCGCATGCGCTGACCGCCGACGCGCAGAGAGGCCGAGAAACTGGAAGAAGGAGAAGGGGAAGGAACACTGGGAGCGCGCCGGCCGGACAGGTAAGTATCAGGAACCGTGACACCCACATTACCATGAGCTGCCTGTGTTATACAATTATACTGACAAATAACATACATTTACGTATATACTCGAGTAGAAGCCGGGTTTTTAGCACATTTTGAAAAAGCCACCCTCGGCTTATACTCGAGTGAGGGTCCCAGAAGACAGAGGGGGAGCAGCAGCGGAGGAGCAGCGAGTCACAGGAGGCAGGAGCCGGCTGCTGCAGCTAAAGCCTGTGCTTGCTGCTAAAGAGAAATGAATAGTCAGTAGTCAGCTGCAGTCGCAGGCCTCCAGAAGCTGCCGGGCGATCACATGTGCCCACTACTTAAAGGAATGAATAGCGCGAGCGCAGTGAATATTAATTTCTCTTTAGCGGCGGCATATGTGAATGCCTTGCCACCACAGCTGCTGTCATCGGAACAAGACGCTGCGAGGGAGCGCAGGGACGGTAAGTAGGATGGTCTATATATTATTTTATGTTTTTCTGATGGGGCCATGCATACAAGGATAGGGATGAAGTTCCATGCATACCAGGATAGGGATGAGGAGCCATGCATACCAGGATAGGGATGAAGTTCCATGC
Source organism: Ranitomeya variabilis (assembly GCF_051348905.1). Lineage (NCBI taxonomy): Eukaryota > Metazoa > Chordata > Amphibia > Anura > Dendrobatidae > Ranitomeya > Ranitomeya variabilis. Next base: position 181,618,619 of record NC_135234.1, read on the forward strand.
ATACCAGGATAGGGATGAAGTTTCATGCATACCAGGATAGGGATGAGGAGCCATGCATACCAGGATAGGGATGAGGAGCCATGCATACCAGGATAGGGATGAAGTTCCATGCATACCAGGATAGGGATGAGGAGCCATGCATACCAGGATAGGGATGAAGTTTCATGCATACCAGGATAGGGATGAGGAGCCATGCATACCAGGATAGGGATGAGGAGCCATGCATACCAGGATAGGGATGAAGTTCCATGCATACCAGGATAGGGATGAGGAGCCATGCATACCAGGATAGGGATGAAGTTCCATGCATACCAGGATAGGGATGAGGAGCAATGCATACCAGGATAGGGATGAGGTGGCCATGCATACCAGGATAGGGATTAGGAGCCATGCATACCAGGATAGGGATGAGGAGCCATGCATACCAGGATAGGGATGAAGTTCCATGCATACCAGGATAGGGATGAGGAGCAATGCATACCAGGATAGGGATGAGGTGGCCATGCATGCCAGGATAGGGATTAGGAGCCATGCATACCAGGATAGGGATGAGGAGCCATGCATACCAGGATAGGGATGAAGTTCCATGCATACCAGGATAGGGATGAAGTTCCATGCATACCAGGATAGGGATGAAGTTTCATGCATACCAGGATAGGGATGAGGAGCCATGCATACCAGGATAGGGATGAAGTTCCATGCATACCAGGATAGGGATGAGGAGCCATGCATACCAGGATAGGGATGAAGTTCCATGCATACCAGGATAGGGATGAGGAGCAATGCATACCAGGATAGGGATGAGGTGGCCATGCATACCAGGATAGGGATTAGGAGCCATGCATACCAGGATAGGGATGAGGAGCCATGCATACCAGGATAGGGATGAAGTTCCATGCATACCAGGATAGGGATGAGGAGCAATGCATACCAGGATAGGGATGAGGAGCAATGTATACCAGGATAGGGATGAGGTGGCCATGCATACCAGGATAGGGATTAGGAGCCATGCATACCAGGATAGGGATGAGGAGCCATGCATACCAGGATAGGGATGAAGTTCCATGCATACCAGGATAGGGATGAGGAGCAATGCATACCAGGATAGGGATGAGGTGGCCATGCATACCAGGATAGGGATTAGGAGCCATGCATACCAGGATAGGGATGAAGTTCCATGCATACCAGGATAGGGATGAGGAGCAATGCATACCAGGATAGGGATGAGGAGCCATGCATACCAGGATAGGGATGAGGAGCCATGCATACCAGGATAGGGATGAGGAGCCATGCATACCAGGATAGGGATGAGGAGCCATGCATACCAGGATAGGGATGAGGAGCCATGCATATTAGGATAGGGATGAGGAGCCATGTATATTAGGATAGGGATGAGGAGCCATGCATACCAGGATAGGGATGAGAAGCCATGCAGACCAAGATAGGGATGAAGAGCAATGAATACACTGCGTGCAGAATTATTAGGCAAGTTGTTTTTTGGATCACATGATACTTTTTATACATGTTGTCCTACACCAAGCTGTTCAGGCTTGAGAGCCAACTACAAATTAAAGGGGTTGTCCACTACTTTCAATTAACCCCCCAATGTATCCCCCCGGGGCCCCTGATGAATTGTGTGATTACCTTCCGTTGCCGTTTTTGCCTGTGAGCGGCGCTATTCTGGCGGCTGAGTCCGGGTCACGTGACCCCCAGGCTGCAGCCGCCGCTTATTTCCGCCGACGTCACGTCAATTTCCAGACTCTGGAAATTGACGTGACATCAGCAGCAGGCGTGAGCCAGCCTCACAGTCAGCAGTCACTCATCAAGAGTGACTGGGCTGTGGGCGGGGCTGGTGGCTGCCTGCGGGGCTGTGCTGGGGGCGGACGGGACTTGCTGGGGGCGGGGCTAGGCAGGGAATCCACGATGTGATGTGCGGGGCTCTGCGTGCCGGTGCCGGTATGTGCGGGCCGGGGCTCTGTGTGCCGGCGCCGGTATGTGCTGGGGTCTGCTGCGGGGGTGGTCTTTGGGGTGTGTGTGTGTGTGTGTGTGTGTATGTGTGTATGTGTGTCTCTGTGCAGGCATCGTCCGATGGGACTACAAGTCCCATCGGGCTCTGCCTGCTACAGTGACAGTGAGTGACACATTAGCCAATGATGGGACAGTAGTAGTCCCATCATCCGGCTAATGTGTTGAATGTAAAAAAAACAGCAAAAAAAACACATATACAGTTCATACACACATACAGAACATGCGCCATGCGACGACATGCAGCATGCGACGACATGCGCCATGCGATGACATGCGCCATGCGATGACATGCAGCATGCGACGACATGCAGCATGCGACAACATGCGCCATGCGACGACATGCTGCATGCGACGACATGCTGCATGTGACAACATGCGCCATGCGACGACATGCAGCATGCGACAACATGCGCCATGCACCATGCGACGACATGCACCATGCGACGACATGCGCCATGCGATGACATGCAGCATGCGACAACATGCGCCATGCGACAACATGCAGCATGCGACGACATGCGCCATGTGATGACATGCAGCATGCGACAACATGCGCCATGCGACGACATGCAGCATGCGAAAACATGCTGCATGCGCCAACATGCTGCATGCGACAACATGCGCCATGCGATGACATGCAGCATGCGCCATGCGGCGACATGCAGCATGCGGCGACATGCAGCATGCGGCGACATGCAGCATGCGGCGACATGCAGCATGCGACGACATGCGACATGCACCATGCGACGACATGCAGCATGCAACGACATGCAGCATGCGACGACATGCGGCATGCGACAACATGCGCCATGCGACAACATGCACCATGCGACAACATGCAGCATGCGACAACATGCGCCATGCGACATGCAGCATGCGACAACATGCGCCGACATGCAGCATGCGACGACATTCGCCATGCGACGACATGCAGCATGCGACGACACGCAGCATGCGACAACATGCGCCATGCGACAACATGCGCCATGCGACGACATGCAGCATGCGACGACATGCAGCATGCGACGACATGCAGCATGCGACGACATGCAGCATGCGACGACATGCGCCAACATGCAGCATGCGACAACATGCGCCATGCGACGACATGCGCCATGCGACGACATGCGCCATGCGACGACATGCAGCATGCGACAACATGCAGCATGCGACGACATGCGACAACATGCAGCATGCGACGACATGTGCCATGCGACAACATGCACCATGCGACAACATGCAGCATGCGACGACATGCGCCATGCGATGACATGCAGCATGCGACAACATGCGACATGCCACATACAGTACATACATAGACATACAGTACATACATACAACATACATACAGACATACAGTACATACATACAACATACATACAGACATACAGTACATGTAACATAGAGTACATACTCACCATCACTTGTCACTTTGATCCCCGAAGCCATTGTCATCTGTAAAAAATATTAAAATAATAAACAAACAATATACTCCCTGATCCGCAGAAATCCAATTAAAACGAGTGTCCCTCGACGATCTCCCGTGGAGAGCAGCAGCATCAGATGATGCAACCACTCTCCAGGGGCTCCAGGAACACAATGAGGGGAGGAAGGTATCCTTCCACAATGTATTCCCCACAATGTATTCCTACACCCCTGTGAGAAAATAGTCCCTAGTCTCACTTTATGGCATTGCTGTGTGAGAAAGTTCCCACGCAGCTTTTTGACATAAAGTGAGACCAGTGAACTTTAGTAACCTCAGTGATGCACTGCAGGAGCCATTGTCTCCTGTCAGTGTGTCACTGAGGGTCCTATAGAGCAGTGACATCACCCGATGTCACTGTTCTATAGGGGAGGTCGTCGTGGGACACTCGTTATTAATTGGACTACGGCGGACAGGTAGTATACGGTTTATTATTTTACATTTTTTTCAGGCGCTGAAGTATGGTAAGTATGGTTAAATGAAGAATATTAAAATACTTTTTCCTAATGTGTGTGTGTTTTATTAACCCTTTTCTTACTATTGGATTAATAACGGATAGGCGTCTTATTGACGCCTCTCCGTTATTAACCCGGCTTAATGTCACCTTACAATAGCAAGGTGACATTAACCCCTTATTACCCAATATCCCACCGCTACACGGGAGTGGGAAGAGAGGGGCTAAGTGCCGGAATTGGCGCATCTTACAGATGCGCCATTTCTGGGGCGGCTGCGGACTGGTATTTGTAGCCGGGGGGGACCAATATCCATGGCCCCTCTCTAGGCTATGAATATCAGCCCGCAGCTGTCTGCGTAGCCTTTCTGGCTATAAAATATGGGGGGACCCCACGTCATTTTTTGGGGGGGGGTCCCCCTATTTTAATAGCCAGTAAAGGCTACGCAGACAGCTGCGGGCTGATATTCATAGCAGGCTACAAATATTGGCCCCCGGCCGTCAGCTTTCCCCCTCTGGTGCAGAAAATTGCGCGGGAGCCCATGTCGTTTTTTTAATTAAATTAAACGCTCATTTAGGCCTGTTTCACACTTGCGTCGGTAGGGGTCCATCGCTATGCGTTGGGCCTACATACTGACGCACGTTGTGAAATTTGTGCACGTCGTGGGCAGCGGGAATGCCGCGCATGCGTAGTAGAAAATGGCAGACGCGAGGGATGTGCCAACGGTCCGCCAAAACACGCATCCGCTGCACGATGGACGCGACGTGTGGCCATCCGTCGCGATCCCTCACTAATACAAGTCTATGGGTAAAAAACGCATCCTGCGAGCACATTTGCAGGATCCGTTTTTTTCCCAAAAAGACGGATTGCTAAAAACGCAAGTGTGAAAGTAGCCTTAGGCTGCTTTCACACTAGCATCGGTAAGGGGCCGTCGCGCTGCGTCGCTAATCAAAGTCTATGGAGAAAAAACGCATCCTGCAGACAACTTTGCAGGACGATTTTTTTCTCCACAACGACGCATTGCGATGTGCAGTGCACGACGCTAGTGTGAAAGAGGCCTTAGAAACATCGGCCTTTCTATTATATATCTATGGATATATCTATCTATAGATATATTTATAGATAGATATATCTATAGAAACATAGATGTATCTATCCATATATTTGGCTGCTTTCACACATCAGGTTTTTGCCGTGAGGCACAATCCGGCGAGTTTTGAAAAAAACAAATCCATTTTTTTCCGACGGATCCGTTTTTTTCTCATAGAGTTGTATTAGCGCCGGATTGCGCCTGATGGCCACACGTTTCATCCGTTATTTACCGGATCCGTCAAAAAAGCTGTTTCCGCCGGATGGAAAACACATACAGAGGAACGTTTTTTCTGTCCGGCGAAAAAACGCACAGCGACGGATCCGGCAAAAAAACGTATGAAACTGAGCTGTGAAATGAATAATCCGGCCTTGGAATCCGTTTTTTCATGCATGTTTCCATTCAAATCATGCACATTTTCCGTTTATTTACTTATTTCCAAAAACGGCATTAAAACCGCCAAAAAAACCCATCAAAACTGCACCAAAAACTGCATCAAAACTGCACCAAAAACTGCATCAAAACCTGGTGCAGTTTTGCAGTTTTGGTACAGTTTGCAGTTTTTGGTGCGGTTTTGATGCAGTTTTTGGTGCGGTTTTGATGCAGTTCTTGGTGCGGTTTTGATGCAGTTCTTGGTGTGGTTTTGGTGTGGTTTTGATGGAGTTTTTGGTGCGGTTTTGATGCAGTTTTTGTGCGGTTTTTGTGCAGTTTTGATGCAGTTTTTGGTGCAGTGTTGATGCAATTATGGTGCGGTTTTGATGCTTTTTTTCAGTTTTGATGCGTTTTTTTATGCAGTTTTTTGCACGGTTTTGATGCATTTTTTAATTCGCTTTTGTTGCGGTTTTTGCGCGGTTTTTAGGCGTTTTGGTGCGTTTTTGAAAGGTAAATAAAGATGTATTATTGAACAAAAAAAAAAAGATTTGTGATGTCATTATTGTCCAACCTCCTCTTTTACATTTGTCCAACCCACACTCCATTAAACACACAGATAGATGAAATGGATAGACAGATTTACATATAGATAGATCTATAGATGCATACATCTATCTATTCATATATCTATCTGTAGATGTGTCTGGATAGATATATCTATTGATAGATGTATGGATAGCGTAGGGTGTGTGTCCACTGTCCAGATTACATCCGAATAAGCTGCAGATTGGATGCTGCGTACTTGTAGTCCCATTGGATGATGCCTGCACACACACCCCAAAAGACCCCCCGCACAGCCCCGCACACACACGAACAGCCCACAGACCCCGCACACACCTGAACAGTCCCGCACAGCGCCGCACACATCTGAACAGCCCGCAGACCCCGTCCGCACACACATACACGCACACCGTCACTGCCCACACACTTCCATCCTCCCGAGCTGCTGCGTTTCTCGGATCCACATCCGCAGCAAAACTGCAGATCTTTTTTACATCTGCAGTTTTGCTGCGGATGTGCCCAAGTCAATGAAAGTCTAAAGGTGCAGAAACACTGCAGTTCCGCACAAAAGAAGTGACATGCTGCGAGAAAAAAAAGCTGCGTTTTGGTGCGGCTTTTTCCGCAGCATGTGCACAACAAGTCTGCGGCTCCCATAGACTTACATTGGTTGTGCACTACACCGCGGATTTGATGCAATTCAGTGCGGCAAAAAACCCTGCGGACCTGCAATCAGATCCGCAACGTGTGCACACAGCCTTAGCATTTAGGGAACCTAGCAAAAAAGCCAAGCAAAAAACTAGTGTGGGATTGCACTTTTTTTGCCATTTCATTGCACTTTGAATTTTTTTCACATTTTCTGTTACACGACATGGTAAAACCAATGGTGTCGTTCAAAAGTAGAACTTGTCCCACAAAAGATAAGCCCCCACATGGCCATATTGATGGAAACATTATGGCTCTGGATAGAAGGGGAGCGATAAACGAATACAAAAAAGCTCCAGGGGTGAAGGGGTTTAGAAACATGGATATGGACATATCTATGGAAATAGACATATCTGTATCTATCTATCTATCTGTCTATCTATCCATCTATCTGTGTGTAATGGAGTGTGGGTTGGACAAATGTAAAAGAGGAGGTTGGACAGAAATGACATCACAAATCTTTTTGAAGATAGAGGAGGGAGAGGAGGGAGGGAGGGATTTCGGTGTGTTTTGCAGTGGGTGTGGTAGGTTCCTGCTTAGTAGCAGTGCAATGCATCATGGAACTTGTAGTATTAGAGCACAATAACTGAGGAGAAAGGAAGTTGTCGATTAACCCCATGAGAGCTGAATCCAGCACTGAAGATGTGCTGCTACAGCATGATAAAAGGTAATATTGCTAAAATAAACACAGTGGATGTTTTCAGTGGCACATAATAGCAAGATTTATGAAAAAAAAAATTAAAAGGTTATAGTAGTGGACAACTTCTTTAAGTAAATCAGGTGATGTGCATCTCTGTAATGAGGAGGGGTGTTGTCTAATTATATCAAAACCCTATATAAGGTGTGCTTAATTATTAGGCAACTTCCTTTCCTTTGGCAAAATGGGTCAGAAGAGAGATTTGACGGGCTCTGAAAAGTCCAAAATTGTGAGATGTCTTTCAGAGGGATGCAGCAGTCTTGAAATTGCCAAACTTTTGAAGCTTGATCACGGAACAATCAAGCGTTTCATGGCAAATAGCCAACAGGGTCGCAAGAAGCATGTTGGGCAAAAATGCTGCAAAATAACTGCCCATGAATTGAGGAAAATCAAGCGTGAAGCTGCCAAGATGCCATTTGCCACCAGCTTTGCCATATTTCAGAGCTGCAACGTTACTGGAGTAACAAAAAGCACAAGGTGTGCTATACTTAAGGACATGGCCAAGCTAAGGAAGGCTGAAAAACGACCACCTTTGAACAAGAAACATAAGATAAAATGTCAAGACTGGGCCAAGAAATATCTTAAGACTGACTTTTCAAAGGCTTTATGGACTGATGAAATGAGTGTGACTCTTGATGGGCCAGAGGATGGATCAGTAAAGGGCAGAGAGCTCCACTCCGACTCAGACACCAGCAAGGTGGAGGTGGGGTACTGGTATGGGCTGGTATCATCAAAGATGAACTTGTGGGACCTTTTCGGGTTGAGGATGGAGTGACACTCAACTCCCAGACCTACTGCCAGTTTCTGGAAGACAACTTCTTCAAGCAGTGGTACAGGAAGAAGTCGGTATCGTTCAATAAAAACATGATTTTCATGCAGGACAATGTTCCATCAGATGCCTCCAACTACTCCACAGCGTGGCTGGTCAGTAAAGGTCTCAAAGAAGAAAAAATAATGACATGGCCCCCTTGTTCACCTGATCTGAACCCCATAGAGAACCTGTGGTCCCTCATAAAATGTGAGATCTACAGGGAGGGAAAACAGTCCACCTCTCGGAACAGTGTCTGGGAGGCTCTGGAGGCTGCTGCACGCAATGTTGATCGTAAACAGATCAAGCAACTGACAGACTCTGTGGATGGAAGGCTGTTAGTGTCATCATAAAGAAAGGTGGCTATATTGGTCACTCATTTTGGGGGGGTTTTGTTTTTGCATATTATAAATGTTTATTTCTAAATTTTGTGCAGTTATATTGGTTTACCTGGTGAAAATAAACAAGCGAGATGGAGATATATTTGGTTCTTATTAAGTTGCCTGATAATTCTGCACAGTAATAGTTACCTGCACAAACAGATATCCTCCTAAGATAGCCAAATCTAAAACAAACCCACTCCAACTTCCAAAAATATTAAGCTTTGATATTTATGAGTCTTTTGGGTTGATTGAGAACATAGTTGTTGATCAATAATAAAAATAATCCTCTAAAATACAACTTGCCTAATAATTCTGCACGCAGTGTACAAGGATAGGGATGAAGTTCCATGTATACCAGGATAGGGATGAAGTTCCATGCATACCAGGATAGGGATGAGGAGCCATGCATATCAGGATAGTGATGAGGAGCAATGCATACTTGGATAGGGATGAGGAGCCATGCCGACCAGGATAGGGATGAGGAGCTTGCATACCAGGATAGGGATGAGGAGCCATGCATACCAGGATAGGGATGAGGAGCCATGCATACCAGGATAGGGATGAGGAGCCATGCATACTAGGATAGGGATGAGGAGCCATGCATACCAGGATAGGGATGAGAAGCCATGCAAACCAAGATAGTAATGAAGAGCCATGAATACAAGGATAGGGATGAAGTCCCGTGTATACCAGGATAGCAATGAAGTTCCATGCATACCAGGATAGGGATGAGGAGCCATGCATACCAGGATAGGTATGAAGTTCCATGCATACCAGGATAGGGATGAGGAGCCATGCATACCAGGATAGGGATGAGGAGCCAAGCATACTAGGATAGGGATGAGGAGCCATGCATACCAAGATAGGGATGAGGAGCCATGCACACCAAGATAGGGATGAGGAGCAATACATACCAGGATAGGGATGAGGCGGCCATGCATACCAGGACAGAGATGAGGAGCCATGCATACCAGGATATGGATGAGGAGCCATGCATACCATGATAGGGATGAGGAGCAATGCATACCAGGATAGGGATGAGGTGGCCATGTATACCAGGATAGGGATGAGGACAACGCTCCATCAGATGCCTCCAACTACTCCACAGCGTGGCTGGCCAGTAAAGGTCTCAAAGAAGAAAAAATAATGACATGGCCCCCTTGTTCACCTGATCTGTATTTTCAGTTGTTTCACACTTTTTTGTTAAGTATATAATTCCACATGTGTTAATTCATAGTTTTGATGCCTTCAGTGTGGATTTACAATTTTCATAGTCATGAAAATACAGAAAAATCTTTAAATGAGAAGGTGTGTCCAAACCTTTGGTCTGTACTGTATATCCCAGCTTCAAATCTTTGGCAGCCCCCCAAAAAAGTTTTTCTCCAGTATTTCACTCCATTCATCTTCCCATCAACCCTGACCAGCTTCCTTGTCCCTTCTGAAGAAAAGCAACCCCACTGCATGATGCTGCCACCACCATGTGTGACGGTCGGGATGGTGTTTTCAGAGAGATATGCAGAGTTAGTTTTCTGCCACACATAGTGTTTTGAATTTAGCACAAAAAGTTCTACTTTGGTTTCATCTGACCAAAGCATCTTCTTCCTCATGCCAGTAGTGTCTCCTACATGGCTTATTGCAAACTGAAAATGGGTCATCTTAGGCTTGCTTTGAAAAGTGAATTTCTTCCATAAAGGCCAGATTTGTGGAGTGTACGACTAATTGTCTTGTGGACAGATTCTCCTACCTGAGCTGTGGATCTCTGGAGCTCCTTCAGAGTGACAACGGGCCTCTTACCAGCTTCTCTAATTAGTGCTCTCCTTACTTGGAATGTCAGTTTAGGTGGATGGCCATGTCTTAGCAGGTTTGCAGTTGTGCCATATTTCTTTTTTTCATTTTTGCATGATGGATTGAACAGTGCTTCATGAGATGTTTAGAACTTAGGTGATTTTTTAAAAAAACCTAACTATGATTTGCTCTTCTCTACAACTTTATCCCTGACCAGTCTGGTGTGTTCCTTTTTTTTCATAATGCTGCATGATCCCTAATATTCTCAAACAAACCATTGAACCCTTCACAGGAGCTGTAGCTAAAGTAATAGATTACACAAACGTGGACACAATTTGCTAATTATGTGACTTCAGTGGACAATTGGTCACTCAGGATTTTAGTTAGGAGTGTCAGACTACAGTGGGCTGAATACAAATGCACATTGCAATGTTTACATGAGACAGAAACACTGCTGATTTTCCAGGGTGAAAGTTGTAGAAAAGTGTATGAGGTTTTAACAAATCTGATCAACATGCTGTGGATAAATTCAGGACTAATGACCTGTGGTAGGAATTTGAGCTGCAGATATTTCTGTTGCAATGCATACTGTGAAATCTGTAGCAAATCCACAGCAAAACCAGCATCAACTTTTTCTGCTTTGTAAAAGTCCAAAGATGTGAAGGAATCATGAATCAAGAAATCAGTAGGGAATTAGCATAATTGAAGAAAAACAAAATAAAATAAAAATTAGAACATATATAGATCCATATACATATCGAAAATCAAACTTGTAGGTTTGGAAAAGTTTTTTTTTAAAAAATAATAAGATTCCTACTCAGTCAGCATCAAAATACTTTCTATAGTAATTTAGAAAAGCCATAAAGAACTAAGTGTGACCTTTGTTTCTACATATAAATATAACTTCTTACTAATGCAGCTATAGGTTTTACTATGCTTTCACTCGGTGCATCCTCTCCTTGAATGGAGACACAGACGTATCATACGCAGACGTGCTACATTTTCTGGATGTCACCCTAATGCCTTTTAGACGAATCCTGGTAAGGATACATCTGCTTACGCTTTGATCTGTATCACAGTTCTTTAAATCCCAATATATCCTCTACTAATGCAAACGCACAGTCAGGCAGGATGAGATCACAGTCTGACCCTTATAAGCAAGTGATCTTCCACTCGACTATTTCACCGTAGACTTCTGCTGCTGGCACCACCTGAGGCTGACATGTATTATCTTCTCAGAATTCCCCGGCAAAGTTGTGTGTTTAGCACCAAGGTGATTGCTAACATCAACACAATCCCAGAGATGGCTTTGATGTAAGTCATAGGAAGTGTCTGCCTGCCTTATGATCAACACGGCTGAAAGACTAAAGTAGGGTTCACCTTTGTGAGAAAGTATGCAAATGATGGCATCATAGAACAGTAATCCTGTTATTATTCATGTAGTTGACATGGTAGAAAGATACATGGAATTTTAACATTAATTTACCCATTTACATGCCATATTAGAAATGCTGCTTTATAAAGGTTATTTGGGAATGAAGCGCTGTCGAAACTACTTCTTACATTACAAGTGATGCAAATACATCTTTTTTATGTTATTGCTATTTTATGAGACTAAGTAAAGCAGTATACAGATTAATGACTACTATTAACATCATGATACATTATCTCAGAATCCAAGAAGGCTTTGTCAATTCCTTCTTCACCTACTGATGTTCTCAATTCTATTGATCTGTTGATTCAGGAAAAGGTAAGACCTTAAAGAGAACCTGTCAGCACAATATTGTAAGTTAAAAGGAAAGACATGGCTGTAATGGGACTGATATACAGATTAAAATGATACCTTTGATGAAGAAATCCATTGTATGGTTCTTCATTAATCACCATATGAAGTTTTCTCGTAATGAGGTTTTAGTGCACAAGGGCCGGACTGTGTTCTGGGTCTTCTCCTCCTTCCACAGCCCCTCCATATGCGTCCTATGTATTTAAATTACAGGTCATTACTTTTCCAGTGAACTGCCTCCTGCGTGAAAAAGCACTGGAGGCAGGCAGAGGGGATGGAGAAGAAGAAACAGTGCACAGTCATGCCATTGTGCACCAAAATCTCATTACCAGAAAACTTCAAATTGTGATTAAAGAGGAGCCACAAAGTAGATTTCTTCATCAAAACTATCAATTTCATCTGTTTATATGGATTTTGTATGATCTGTTTTTATGTAACTGTGCAATAAAAAGGTTTTTTTTTTGTAATTTTTATCCATATTGTGGATTGTTGCCACTCCATTTTTTTGTGGTTGTAACTATTGTATCTGGAGTACTCCACTATATTACTGATTCTAGATTTTAGTTGGGAGCGCTTGACTGCAATGTGCTCTTGCCCTCATTACTTTATTGGTGTTTTATGATTACTGTTTCAAGATAATCTCATAAAATGTGATCCACAACACTGGAACTACAATACACATCGGATTGTCCGTCCAAAAATCTGCTGTGCATCCAACCTGTGTGTACACCCCCCCAAGATTTCACTTGTGAATAATCTGATTAATAACGCTTTCTTTGATGGGAAGAAAGCGATTGCTGCCAAGCTGCTTTTCTCCTTCTCCGCAGTCAGCACCGGGACAATTCTGCTTTGTGCAGTCTGGTTCATAGAGTCCATTAATGGGATTTTAAAGAATAAGCTAGGTAATGAGTTTTCTTTAAATTATTAAATATTTTCTCAAGGCAAAATTGACACTGAACTGTTTGCAGCAAAGGTGACTAGATAGGACTTAAAGGGTGTGAAACAAAAGTGATGCTCTCATCAAAAACTAGTTCCATTCACTTCAATGGCACAGAGCTCCTATAGCAGACACTACCCATGTACCGATGTACTGTTTCTGGAAGAAAGAAGATGGGCTTTTCCAACCCTGTACAATCTTAAGAGGATAACTATTTTTAACAGCCACCCTTCTTTCATTGTGTAGGCATCATGCATTTTTCTAAATTAATTTTTCTAAATGCATGGTGCCTACCAGAAAAAACATTATGGTGGCAGTGTCCTGATGTGGGGCTGCATGAGTTCTCCTAGTGTTGGGAAGCTACATTCCATTGATGGCTTCATTTATTCACAGATGTACTGCTCCATATTGAAAGAGAAGATGCTAAAATCACTCCATGCACTTGGCAGATGAGCACTTTTCCAACATGACAACAATCCATAGCCACAACTAAGGCCACTTTTGCATTTCTGAAGTAGGACAGGAAAAGTGATTCAATTGCTAAGTATGTCTCCTGATCTGTGCCCAATGGAAAACCTATGTGGATTTGTGAAGAGGCAAATTGAGCATCACTCATCCAGCATCCAGACTCCAACAGAGGTCGTTCTTGAAGAATGGACAAAAAATAAATGTTTCAGTATGTCTCCAACTTGTTCATTTGGTGCTGTCCATAAAAAATCTTGGCGGTCATACAAAACACTAGATGTAATTTTTATGTGGGGTGTATTCATTTTTTCGCATCAACTAATTTAAGTAAAACTTAACACTTTGTAATGAAAGATAGGTTATAAAACGGGTTAAAAAATGTTTTATGAAACTCAGTCTTGTCCAAATTTTGGAAATACTAAGTGAGAGATTGATTAAAACCTTATTTTTACTTAGGCTAAACACTGTATACACAGTATTTCAGTACCTATAGGTTACCTGCTATTTATTTTCCTTGCTTGCTACATCAGCTCCATTGGGGTAGAGGTGCAACCTGTGATTATGGCTTACCTACAAAGCCTACAGTAGTATCTGCCCTAACTTTTCGGCTTTGGGGCACTAATGGTGAAATTAAACTTACCTTGGTAGAACTAATCTCAAAATTATTATTTTTTTTACAAATGTCTAAAGGGAACCTGTCCCCCCCCCCCCCCAGGGCCTATTAAGGTAAAAGAGCCACCTTCTGAGACACTAAGGCCATGTTCACACTTTGCGGTTTTTCCCACGGATCCGCGGCGATTTTGATGCTGCGGGTACGCAGCAGTTTCCATTGCGTTTACATTAACATGTAAACCCTATGGAAACCGCAAACCACAGTGCACATGCTGCGGGAAAAAACGCGCAGAAACGCAGCGGTTTACAACCCGCAGCATGTCACTTCTTTGTGCAGAATCACAGCGATTCTGCACCCATAGGAATGCATTGTTCCGCTTACTTCCCGCATGTGGCTGTGCCCACGATGCAGGAAGTAAGCGGATAATGTGCGGTAACCGCAGCGGTTTTGCCCTGCAGATTTATCAATTCCGCTGCGGGAGAACCCGCAGAGCACGCCGCAAAGTGTGCACATAGCCTAAGGCTGCATTCTGTGAAGGTGGCTCTTATGTTTTTGCTCCCTAATAACGCTGAAATATTCACTTTTACAAATTGCACACCATACCTGAATTGAGTCCGGGGGTCAAGATCCATTTTTGGATCTGTGGCAGATCTGGCTTCTCAGATTAAAACTTTTTTCCTTTCAGGCTATAGGGGGTTAATGCAGCTTTTCCCCGGTGGCCGCTGTTGTAATTACATTGCTGCCTAATCTGCTGATGTGGGTGGTGACCATTCCCACCTTCTTTTGGGGGGTCACCTGATGCATCAGCTGACTGTTGGTTATACAGGACCAACCAAGCTGGAGAAGGAGCTTGCTGTGTGCTATGGTTCTTCAGCTGAATACTGATATCTGGTGCCTTACTCTGCTGTGCATTGCAGCAGAGAAAGCTAAGTGTGGAGTTTATTGTTGCTTTGTCCCTTTGCTGTCTCTAACTTTCCCCTGTGTTGTATTAGTGCAGTGGTGGGACCAGTGCTCTCACCTGCCAGTTCCCTACGTAGGGATAGGAGGGATTAGGTATCCTGCTCGGCGATGGGGTGAAAGAATCCGCATAGGGATGATAGCAAGAGCAGGGCACATCCTCGAGTGAGTGCAGGAGGTGTCCAATTCCCTGTTCTCTACTGACAGGGCCCACCGTTGTTAAAGCGTCCCCGCTATACCCTTGTGTTTCACCATTTTGTGACCGTCCCCTTGTTGGGTCGTGTCACGCTAGGACAGTCCCTTTGTGACACCGGTGGGTAAGTTTTTTCCCCCTGACTCAACCGCCTTCCAACCGTCAATAATCCCCTCAGTGCATCGGGCGCCGCCTACTCTGTGTTTCCTCACGTCACCGGCGCCTGCACTGTGCTCTCATTTTTCGGGCATGCGCCATGCACGCTGCCCTGGAACTCACATCAGCTGATGTACTGATATCGCGCCTGCGTGTAGCGGAGGCCCGAGATCCCACCCCGCAGTGTTTTATAATTTATTCACACTGCGGGACTGGGAATCTGGCGCATGCACAGTTAGTCTCTGCGGCTGTCCCGATCTCCCTCTGCCTCTTTCCTCTAGCGTTATACGACTCGTCTGCAGCTTGTGATCACTCTGACGCTGCAGACGACTCATATAATGCTGGAGGAAAGAGGCGGAGGGAGATGGGGACAGCCGAAGAGACTAACTGCACATGCGCCATATTCCCAGCCCCGCAGTGTGAATAAATCATAACACACTGCGGGGCGGGATCTTGGGCCTCCGCTACACGCAGGCGTGATATTAGTACATCAGCTGATGTGAGTTCAAGGGCAGCACGCACGGCGCATGCCTAAAAAATTAGCACAGTGCTGGTGACGTGAGGAAACACAGGAGGCGGCGCCCGATGCACTGAGGGGATGATTGACGGCTGGGAGGCGGTTGAATCAGGGGGGAAAAACGTACCCCCTGGACTCAATACAGGTTTGGCACACAATTTATAAAAGTGAATATATCAGCATTATTAGGGAGCAAAAACATAAGAGCCACCTTCACAGAGTGCAGACTTAAGGTATGTGTCCATGTTCAGTATTACATCCGGATTAGCTGCGGATTGAACGCTGCGTACAGCCGCAGCGTTCAACCTGCAGCGTCCAGGTGTTACAGCATAGTGGAGGGGATTTTACGAAATCCCGCCTCCACTATGCGTGCGAACACACATCCGGCGGCCCTGCATTTCTGGACATGCGGCGCGTCTTTTTAGACCGCAGCATGTCTGTTTACCTTGCGCAACGCTACGTCGTCGTAAGGTAAGTCACAGGGCCCTATGTATGGGGTGCGGTGATTCCGGATGTGTGCAATGAACACATAGGAATCACCACCCGTGCGGAAGGGGGCAGAACTTTGGGCGGAGCGGGTTTTCCACTCCGTCCAAAGCGCCGTGATTACGGACCGTGGACACATACCTTAAATGCTGCAGAAGGTGGCTCTTTACCTTAATAGGCCCTGGGGGGTGACAGTTTCCCTCTAAATATACTTAAAAAAAACAACAATATTGTTGGCATCCCATGAGCCCTTTGGCATTGGTTCCTCCAAGGTAAGTTTAATTTCAACATTAGTGTCCCAAAGCGCACACACAGTAAACTGTCCCCCCTGAATATAAAACAAAATATATTGCCCAGATAAAAAAAAAGTATGTACACTGTGTCCTCCAATTAAAAATAAATGTGCACTGTGGCCCCCGTGAATATAAACTTGTCTTAACAGCACATTCAGACATCCATGGAAATTGGTTCAAGATTGGACCACAATGAATGGACAGGCAAGCAGGTCGCCCGATAGCTTTAAATATTTCTATGGCGCTGTCATGCTCGGATGAGGAGACACAGGAGCTATTCAGTGCATTGCGGTCCGATCTCAGAATTTTCTCACATTGCTAGAGGTGATCTCATTGAAGTCACCGGAGTTCATTGGGCCACTCACAGTGAACTGCCCGAGGGGGTCAATATCTCTGGCCAATTCCCAGGATAATAATATCAACCCACAGCTGTCTGTTTAGCTTTTGCTGATTTGAATTTATAGGGGGCCACTACGCCATTTTTTTCTGGAGTCTCCATAAATTAACCAGTAAAGGGTAAGCAAACAGTTGTGAGCTGTTATTCATAGCCTGTGAACCTTTTGGGATATTATCCCTTTTCCCAGATTATTAACATCAGTCCTCAGCCCTGAAAATTACGTGGGAGCCCACGCTTATTTTAATAGAATTTTTTCTTTTACACAGGAATGACACAGCTGCTGCTGAATACAGCTCCCACCATTGTCACTTTGTTTTTTGTGAAAAACCTGACTTGTGCGCACCACCATTGAATACAATGGGTGTACGTGTGTCCGCATTTGCGGTGCATAAAAAATGGACTGCATACAGACACAAAAAACAAACGTATAATGGGGCCTTACAGTTACTGTGCCCTCTGGAATAAAACGCTGTTTTACTAGTTCTGCTGAATGGCACAAGCGGTACAGTTATATCAGCATCAGGGAGACATGAGAGCTGGAAGTCTATTTTGGCTTCCTTCAGCATTAAGGCCCCGTCACACTTAGCGACGCTAAAGCGATCCCGACAACGATACGACCTGTCAGGGATCGTTGCTGCGTCGCTATGTGGTCGCTGGTGAGATGTCAAACAGTGAGATCTTCCCAACGACGCAGCAGCGATGCGGCGACCTGTAGCGACCTGTACAACGATGTCACATGGCAGCTATTATGACGATTCAGACCTCGATGAGGGACGTCCTGTGTGAACGAGGTCGTTGGTAAGGTGTCAAACACAGCAATGTGTGCTACCCAGCGGGACCTCAACGATCAAAAAAAGGTCCAGGCCATTCCGACACGACCAGCGATCTCACAGCAGGGGCCTGGTCGCTGCTACGTGTCAAACATAGCGAGATCGCTACTGAGGTCGCTGTTGCGTCACAAAACTTGTGACTCAGCAGCGATCTCGCTAGCGACCTCGCTTAGTGTGACGGGGGCTTTAGTCAACTGTGTCCACATTTTAAAGACACAGACAATTGGATGTATCAGAGGCTCCCTGGTTAATACTCTGGCTGCGCTCAGCTAGCTGTTGGTTATTTTCACTTCCATTGCCATATTTAACCAAAGTGTCATTGCTTCCCTGGGCAGATTCAACGGCACTCCAGTTGTGAAATGCTGGTTAAAAGGGAGTCTGGAATAGTGCAACAATGAGTTTACATTTAATGACTTTGCAGCTTAAACCGACAGCAGATTGGTAAATTTATTCAGATTGGTGGTCCGTTTACACAGACACACCACACTTCAGATGTGCAATGAATGATCTATTCCTGATCAATTATTCCCGGCAGCACAGGTCTTGTGTACACAGGATGGCTTGCTGCCAAGAACAATGACCTTTTGGCCTGTTTAGACTGCATGATTATCATAGGAAAGCTCAGTCCGGGTAGGGCAGTACGGTGGCTCAGTGGTTAGCAGTGTTGCTTTGCAGTGCTGGTGTCCTTGGATCAAATCCCACCAAGGACAACATCTGCAAGGAGTTTGTATGTTCTCCCCGAGTTTGTGTGGGTTTCCTCCAGGTTCTTCGGTTTCCTCCCACACTCCATACTGATAATCTAGATTGTGAGCCCCAATGGGGACAGTGCCGATAATGATAAGCTCTGCATTATTAATAGTGCTATATAAGGAATAAATCATTATGCAGTGTGAATGGAACGTAAACCACAACTCCTGCGTCATGATTGGTTCTCTCTCTCCTCAGCCAATCACAGCTCACCATGAAGTCATTCTATGAAGAGCTGGTTTCCATTACATCAACCACAGAATGTTTATAAAGTACAGACTACTAAACCAGCAGTAGTAATGAGCAATACAAAAGTGTTTCTCTGCTAATCAGGCCAATGGGCATAAGCCTAATCAGAAGCCAGGCAACTAAATAATATCAGCTTGTGAAAGGCGAGGACAGCCACAGCTCATTAGTATGGGGGAAGGACATTGTGAAAGCTGATCACTGAGCTGCACCAGTTTACATCAAAACTACAGCAAGAAGCCCAGTGTGAGTGTGTGCTCACAACGTCCTTTTTTTAAGCAGCTGAGCCAGCTAATTTGTCAAGAGGAGGACGCTTCAGGAATCATTTGCATCTGTTGTCCTGAAGCATTTTTTTTAAAAAAAATTATTTTCATTTTCTAAGCACTATTTCGGAGTTTTGGCTCTCTGGTGAATTTTTTTATTGAGCATTTTGCCAGTGTTTTTGTGACATTTTATTTTACTTTTGTTTTTCGGTCACTCCAATCAAAAATGAAGAAACAACTAACGTATTTTCAAGCAAAAAGTCAAAATTACTTTATTATTGACTTCTATTATAAAGTATAAAGGCATCTTCAGAGTGGAAAATGCCTAAAGACTGGTCAGTGAACTGCTTTTAACCGTGTGGCGTTTTTGGAAACCTGAAGTCGTGAAAAGATACTTCCCGGCCTGAACATATGAAAAGAAAGTTGTTTTTATATAGAGAATCTTATGTTCATTCATTAAAGCATTTAGTTGGCAGTTTTTGGCGCAGAATCCGCCTGAAAAGCCATTGTGCGTACATACTGTGAGGGTCCTGGAGACAGATTCTTTCTAAGCAATTCAGTATGTAGCACAGGGGGGAAAAATATCTTTGTGTAAAATATAAAGGCACAGAAAAGTATAGCTATATACATATTATATCTGTGTACGCGACAACGTAATAACATTCATGTTAATATTTATCATCAATCAACTATATCTCTTCGCAAAAGTCTGACATGTGGTTATGTCACGAATTTAATATCTTCACACAACAAACTGCGCTTGTACATATGCTTGACAGATATTGTAAAATAATCCATGTCTTTGGGTAAACACGAAGCAGCCCCATTGTATGCGCGGTAGCCGCCCGCTTACTGCAGTTTGTGTTATCTTTCAGTATGTGCTTGTGTGTGGTCTCACATCTCCGCGCTCAGACAGCACTACATAATCCATCACCGTTCCACTGCGCTGTCAGTCGCAGATTTATTTCCTGCCTGGTAACTACCCATATCATCTCCAGGCTTTGAAGGAGCCATTTGATGCGATAGTACATCTACTATACAGGCATTACACACAAGAAGCAGACATACTAAAAAATGGAGGGGTTTTTTCTTTTTTGCAAAAATTTATTTATTTTTTTAATATGAGGAAATAAGCCAACAAATGTGGCAGAACACTTACCTGTTGGTAAAAGCATGCTATATCTAAAACTGCAATGCTCCCAATAAAATACCATTAGGAGCTCACTCTCAAATATAGGAAGGGCTAACCTAATGGTCATTATATGAGAAAACTTTACACAACGATGCTTCTGCCGTGCAATCAAGGTCTGGTGTTTTCATCGGTCTAAGTATTTAACACAATAAGGTTGGCTGTGTTGGCTATAAGCATTGTCCGTATCCTACCATTACTAGAGACGAGTGGATCAATTTCTGGGACTTCAGTGCAGCGTTCAGGTCAGTGCTAGGTGGGAGACACGCAAATATCTGGAGTTAATGGCGCAGCATTAAATTTGTCGTTGCTGGTGCAATGTCATATGTGCGACGTGGCCCACAGATGAAGTCCCGACAACCCCGGCTAATGAAAAGCCAAATTCTGGGAATCCAATCTGAAGGAGTGCTTCCGAAACGTGCGTCGGGGTGGGCGCACAGACCCTGGGAACCTGGATGGCTGCTTTCTATCTAAAGGTAATGACATTCATTCCCCTGTGGCTAGAATTTCTGCCTTTGGTGGCATTGGGTCTCTGAGGCCATGTGCACACGTTCAGTATTTTTCGCGTTTTTTTCGCTATAAAAACGTGATAAAAACGCGAAAAAAACGCTTACATATGCCTCCTATTATTTTAAGTGTATTCCGCATTTTTTGTGCAAATGTAGCCTTTTTTTCCGCGAAAAAATCGCATCGCGGAAAAAAAAGCAACATGTTCATTAAAATGCGGAATTGCAGGGGATTCCGCACACCTAGGGGTCCATTGATCTGCTTACTTCCCGCACGGGGCTGTGCACACCATGCGGGAAGTAAGCAGATTATGTGCGGTTGGTACCCAGGGTGGAGGAGAGGAGACTCTCCTCCACGCACTGGGCACCATATAAGTGGTCAAAAAATAAGAATTAAAATAAAAAACAGTCCTATACTCACCCTCGATGTCTTCCCGCCTCCACTGCACGCTGCCGTTCGGTTCCTGTAGCTGGTGTGCGGCGAAAGACCTGCCGATGACGTCACTGTCCTGTGATTGGTCGTGAGCGGTCATGTGACCGCTCACGTGACCGTGACGTCACGGAAGGTCCTGTGCGCACAGACCAGCTATAGGAAGAGGAGCCGGACGCCGGTGAGGAGATGTCTGGGTGAGTATAAGCATTTTTTTATTTTTTTTATTATTTTTAAACATTCTATCTTTTACTATAGATGCTGCATAAGCTGCATCTATAGTAAAAAGTTGGTCACACTTGTCAAACGCTATGTTTGACAAGTGTGACCAACCTGTCAGTCAGTTTTCCAAGCGATGCTACAGATCGCTTGGAAAACTTTAGCATTCTGCAAGCTAATTACGCTTGCAGAATGCTAAAAAAACGCGAAAAAACCGGAAAAAAAACGCAAAAAAAAAAATGCGGATTTCTTGCAGAAAATTTCCAGTTTTCTTCAGGAAATTTCTGCAAGAAATCCTGAACGTGTGCACATACCCTTATACTATAAGCAATTTGTTTGTCTAATTTGGAATCTTTTTAGATTCCATATGCCACACAGGTGCAGATATAATCATTTATTACAATACGTAATTTACTATTTTTCACTATTTTTCTATACCCCCTTATTGGAGGGAATGGTTTTGATAACTTTACTGAAATATAGGCAGCCATGGACCCCTGGCTCTGTGCCCCCCTGGTGCAGTCATGCGTTTATGCGGTGGTTTGTACTTAATGTGGCACGGTGTCCTCACCTGTTTTCTATACTGTATATAATAAAGATTATTTATATTTTATTATAAGTTGTGGACTTCATGATCGTTATTTTTTTTTTTTACCCATTTCCCCCTTCTGTCTCCTAGTTTATCAGCGACTAGTCCGTATGCTATATCCAATATCGTTATCAGCGGATATTTATTCTCCTTTCTACCTGTAGTAATACCTCTGTAGCTGGTAGCTATGCTGATTAAAGTCGTGATTTTGCTTATTCTATAACTTAAAATACAGATTTTTTTTCTTTAGGGTAATATCCCATGAAGAAATCCCTGTGAGGGGTCGTGCACACAAGTGTAAAAATCAGGCGAATGCTATCCATTGTCTTGTAGTATATTCTCATCCTCATGTTATTCTATGCGGCCATGGACAAGTATAATTTTTACCTCAGTCGATCAGTCCAAGGGAGAAAAAAAATCACAGCATGCACGAGTTGTATCTGATTTCATCACACTCGGTCATTCATGTCTATGGTTCTGAGGAAAACAACGGACCACACTAAGAACACATCCAAGTGCAGTCCAATTTTCATGGACTAACAGAATGAAGAAGATGGATACGGTAATTTTATTTTCCCACATCAGAGAAAATTAGATTACGCTCTGATCAGAGTGTGACCAGCATAATTGGACCGATTTTCTCAGATGAGAGAAGATCGGTCATTTGACTCTAGCTAAATGGCTGTTTGCTTTGCGCAATGCACAAACGTCCTCCGACCAACAACATGCTTACCAGTCAGCAATTGTTTAATAGCCTGTATACGCAGACCAACCCTGAAACAGATGTGCTCTGATCTTTTCACGCAACGAACGAGTGATTTACTTATTTGCTGGAGGCTTGTCAGGTTAATGTTCCTTGGAACATTCATTCATGATAATCGAGCAGTTTAAATGGACCTTGAGACTCCATACACCAACTGCATCTTCAATGAGAGCCAGTAAGCAGAGCTGTATTTCGTAGGCGTGTGTGGCCACTGGTAACCACGTGGTTCCAAAAACAAATTTATGGGCTTCCCTTGTTCTGATTATTGGTTTATTGGCCCATGTGTGAAGTTTCGGTCCAGGATGTGGACCTTTCTCAAGCTCAACATCCTGGACTAAAACGTCGCACATGGGCCAATAAACCACCTTTGTTTTTTCTATTGGAGTGCCGCCTTCATTTTTCTGGATAGCATGAGGTTTGGTATATACCTGGAAGCATTTTTTGCACCCTTTGTTTTCTTTTGGTGCTGCTTTTTGTTTTCTTTTTCTATATCTATCTATCTATCTATCTATCTATCTATCTATCTATCTATCTATCTATATCTCATACATACACTGCTCAAAAAAATAAAGGGAACATTTAACCCCTTTCTGACATTGGACGTACTATCCAGTCGAGGTGGGGTGGGCCCGTATGACCACCGACGGGATAGTACGTCCATCGCGATCAGCCGCGCTCACGGGGGGAGCGCGGCCGATCGCGGCCGGGTGTCAGCTATCGCAGCTGACATCCGGCACTATGTGCCAGGAGCAGTCACGGACCGCCCCCGGCACATTAACCTCCGGCACACTGCGATCAAACATGATCGCAGTGTGCCGGCGGTATAGGGAAGCATCGCGCAGGGAGGGGGCTCCCTGCGGGCTTCCCTGAGACCCCCAGAGCAACGCGATGTGATCACGTTGCTCCGAGGGTCTCTTACATCTTCCTGCCTGCGGCAGGCCCGGATCCAAGATGGCCGCGGCATCCGGGTCCTGCAGGGAGGTGGCTTCACAACGCCTGCTCACAGCAGTCACCGGGAAGCCTCCAGAATCTGTGCACGTCAGATCGCCGATCTGACACAGTGCACGGCAAAGTGTCAGATCGGCGATCTTACACTATAACATCATGCCCCCCTTGGGGCAATGTTATAGTGTAAAAAAAATAAATAAATAAAAATCCCCAAAAATATATATATATTGTTCCTATAAATACATTTCTATTTCTAAATAATAAAAAAAAACAATAAAAGTACACATATTTAGTATCGCCACGTCCGTAGCGACCCGACCTATAAAACTGTCCCACTAGTTAACCCCTTCAATTAACACCGTAAAAAAAAACAAAAAAAACCGAGGCAAAAAACAACGCTTTATTATCATACCACCAAATAAAAAGTGGAATAACACGCGATCAAAAAGACGGATATAAATATCCATGATACCGCTGAAAACGTCATCTTGTCCCGCAAAAAACGAGACGCCATACAGCGTCATCAATAAAAAAATTAAAAAGTTATAGTACTCAGAATAAAGCAATGCAAAAATAATTATTTTTTCTATAAAATAGTTTTTATTGTATAAAAGCGCCAAAACACAAAAAAAATGATATAAATGAGGTATCGTTGTAATCGTATTGACCCGAAGAATAAAACTGCTTTAATAATTTTACCAAACGCGGAACGGTATAAACGTCTCCCCCAAAAGAAATTCATAAATAGCTGTTTTTTGTTCATTCTGCCTCACAAAAATCGGAATAAAAATGCGATTAAAAAATGTCACGTGCCCGGAAATGTTACCAATAAAAACGTCAACTCGTCCCGCAAAAAACAAGACCTCACATGACTCTGTGGACCAAAATATGGAAAAATTATAGCTCTCAAAATGTGGTAACTCAAAAAATATTTTTTGCAATAAAAAGCGTCTTTCAGTGTGTGACAGCTGCCAATCATAAAAATCTGCTAAAAAACCCACTATAAAAGTAAATCAAACCCCCCTTCATCACCCCCTTAGTTAGCGAAAAATTAAAAAAATGTATTTATTTCCATTTTCCCATTAGGGCTAGGGTTAGGGCTAGGGTTATCGCTAGGGTTAGGGCTAGAGTTAGGGCTAGGGTTAGGGCTAAGGCTACAGTTCGGGTTGGGGCTAAAGTTAGGGTTAGGGTTGGGGTTGGGGCTAAAGTTAGGGTTAGAGTTTGGATTACATTTACAGTTGGGAATAGGGTTGGGATAAGGATTAGGGGTGTGTCAGGGTTAGGGGTGTGGTTAGGGTTACCGTTGGGATTAGGGTTAGGGATGTGTTTGGATTAGTGCGCCCAAACAGGGGTTTACCCCAACATATGGGGTATCAGCGTACTCAGGACACATTGGACAACAACTTTTGGGGTCCAATTTCTCCTGTTACCCTTGGGAAAATATAAAACTGGGTGCTAAAAAATAATTCTTGTGGAAAAAAAAGGGGGTTCAAAGTTCTCACAGCACATCTAGATAAGTTCCCTGGGGGGTCTAGTTTCCAATATGGGGTCACTTGTGGGGGGTTTCTACTGTTTAGGCACATTAGGGGCTCTGCAGACGCAATGTGACGCCTGCAGACCAATCCATCTAAGTCTGCATTCCAAATGACGCTCCTTCCCTTCCGAGCTCTGCCATGCGCTCAAACGGTGGTTCCCCCCACATATGGGGTATCAGCATACTCAGGACAAATTAGACAACAACTTTTGGCATCTAATTTCAACTGTTACCCTTGGAAAAATACAAAACTGTGGGCTAAAAAATAATTTTTGTGGAAAAATTATTTTTTATTTTCATGGCTCTGCGTTATGAACTGTAGTGAAACACTTTGGGGTTCAAAGCTCTCACAACACATCTAGATGAGATCCTTAGGGGGTCTACTTTCCAAAATGGTGTCACTTGTGGGGGGGTTCAATTTTTAGGCACATCAGTGTCTCTCCAAACGCAACATGGCGTCCCACCTCAATTCCAGTAAAGTTTGCATTGAAAAGTCAAACGGCGCTCCTTCCCTTTCGAGCTCTCCCATGAGCCCAAACAGTGGTTTACCCCCACATATGGGGTATCAGCGTACTCAGGACAAATTGTACAAGTTTTGGGGTCCAATTTCTTCTCCTATCCTTGGGAAAATAAAAAATTGGGGGCAAAAAGATCATTTTTTGTGAAAAAATATGATTTTTTATTTTTTCGGCTCTGCATTATAAACTTCTGTGAATCACTTAATGGGTCAAAGTGCTCACCACACATCTAGATAAGTTCCTTAGGGGGTCTACTTTCCAAAATGGTGTCACTTGTGGGGGGTTTCAATGTTTAGGCACATCAGGGGCTCTCCAAACGCAACATGGTGTCCCATCTCAATTCCAGTCAATTTTGCATTGAAAAGTCAAATGGCGCTCCTTCGCTTCCGAGCTCTACCATGCGCCCAAACAGTGGTTTAACCCCACATATGGGGTATCGGCGTACTCAGGACAAATTGTACAACAACTGTTGTGGTCCATTTTCTCCTGTTACCCTTGGTAAAATAAAACAAATTGGAGCTGAAGTAAATTTTTTGTGAAAAAAAGTTAAATGTTCATTTTTATTTAAACATTCCAAAAATTCCTGTGAAAAACCTGAAGGGTTAATAAACTTCTTGAAAGTGGTTTTGAGCACCTTGAGGGGAGCAGTTTTTAGAATGGTGTTACACTTGGTTATTTTCTATCATATAGACCCCTCAAAATGACTTCAAATGAGATGTGGTCCCTAAAAAAAAATGGTGTTGTAAAAATGAGAAATTGCTGGTCAACTTTTAACCCTTATAACTCCCCAACAAAAAAAATTTTTGGTTCCAAAATTGTGCTGATGAAAAGTAGACATGTGGGAAATGTTACTTATTAAGTATTTTGTGTGACGTATCTCTGTGATTTTATTGCATAAAAATTCAAAGTTGGAAAATTGCGAAATTTTCAAAATTTTCGCCAAATTTCCGTTTTTTTCACAAATAAACGCAGGTAATATCAAAGAAATTTTATCACTACCATGAAGTACAATATGTCACGAGAAAACAATGTCAGAATCACCGGGATCCGTTGAAGCGTTCCAAAGTTATAACCTCATAAAGGGACAGTGGTCAGAATTGTAAAAATTGGCCCGGTCATTAACGTGCAAACCACCCTTGGGGGTAAAGGGGTTAAACAGCAGAATGTAACTCCAAGTAAATCAAACTTCTGTGAAATCAAACTGTCCACTTAGGAAGCAACACTGTTTGACAATCAATTTCACATGCTGTTGTGCAAATGGAATAGACAACAGATGGAAATTATTGGCAATTATCAAGACAGACTCAGTAAAGGAGTGGTTCTGCAGGTGGGGACCACAGACCACATCTCAGTACCAGCTGATGTTTTGGTCACTTTTGAATGTTGGTTGTGCTTTCACACTCGTGGTAGCATGAGACGGACTCTACAACCCACACAAGTGGCTCAGGTAGTGCAGCTAATCCAGGATGGCACATCAATGCGAGCTGTGGCAAGAAGGTTTAGTGTGTCTGTCAGCGTAGTGTCCAGAGTCTGGAGGCGCTACCAGGAGACAGGCCAGTACACCAGGAGACATAAAGGGGGCCGTAGGAGGGCAACAACCCAGCAGCAGAACTGCTACCTCAGCCTTTGTGCAAGGAGGAATAGGAGGAGCACTGCCAGAGCCCTTCAAAATGACCTCCTGCAGGTCACAAATGTGCATGTGTCTGCAAAAAAGGTTAGAAACCGACTTAAAATATGCGCCATATAATGCTGCACAAAGGTTAATGATGGCCCCATAAGATGCTTCATAGAAAATGCCCCATAAAGGTTGATAGCCCCATAAGATGCTCCATAGAATAATGTGCCCCATATGCTGCTCCATAAAGGTTGATGGCCCCATAAGATGCTCCATAGAATAATGTGCCCCATATGCTGCTCCATAAAGGTTGATGGCCCCATAAGATGCTCCATAGAATAATATGCCCCATATGCTTTTCCATAAAGGTTGATGGACCAATAAGATGCTCCATAAAATAATATGCCCCATATGCTGCTCCATAAAAGCTGATGGCCCCATAAGATGCTCCATAGAATAATATGCCCCATATGCTGCTCCATAAAGGTTGATGACCCCATAAGATGCTCCATAGAATAATATGCCTCATATGCTGCACCATAAAGGTTGGTGGCCCCATAAGATGCTCCATAAAATAATATGCCCCATATGCTGCTGTGATTAAAAAAAAAAATGACACTCACCTCTCATCTCTGGGTGCCGAGTGTCGGTGTCCTGAGCAGGAGGGGACACCGTCACGCTATGGGGGCCAGGTGCTGGAGTCGCCGCTGGCTCTGGCCCCCCGCACTTGCGATATTCACCTGTACCCGATCCATAGCCGCGTGCCGCTGTGTCTTCCGGCTCTTTGCAGTGACTGTTCAGGCAGAGGGTGCGCACTAAACATGTCATCGCGCCCTCTGACCTGAACGTCACAGCCAGAGGACGCAGAAGACACAGCAGGCAGTGGAATGGGGACAGGTGAATATCGCATGGTTCACCCTCCACCGTCATACTCACCCCCTCCTGGCACGGTCTCTGCAAGTCCCTGCTTCTCCGATGGTCTCTGGCGTGTGCCGGCAGCTTTTTCCTGTGTTCAGCGGTCACATGGTACCGCTCATTAAAGTACTGAATATGCGCTCCACGCATATAGGAGTGGAGTCGCGTATATATTCATTACTTTAACCCCTTCATGACCGTGGGATTTTTCGTTTTTCCATTTTCGTTTTTCACTCCCCTCCTTCCCAGAGCCATAACTTTTTTATTTTTCCGTCAATTTGGCCATGTGAGGGCTTATTTTTTGCGGGACGAGTTGTACTTTTGAATGACACCATTGGTTTTACCATGGCGTGTACTAGAAAACGGGAAAAAAATTCCAAGTGTGGTGAAATTGCAAAAAAAGTGCAATCCCACACTTGTTTTTTGTTTGTTTTTTTTGCTAGGTTCACTAAATGATAAAACTGACCTGCCATTATGATTCTCCAGGTCAGTACGAGTTCATAGACACCTCACATGTCTAGGTTATGTTTTACCTAAGTGGTGAAAAAAAATTCCAAACTTTGCAAAAAAAAAAATAAATAAAATTGCGCCATTTTCCGATACCCGTAGCGTCTCCATTTTTCGTGATCTGGGGTCGGGTGAGGGCTTATTTTTTGCATGCCGAGCTTGCGTTTTTAATAATAGCATTTCGGTGCAGATACGTTCTTTTGATCGCCCGTTATTGCATTTTAATGCAATGTCGCGGCGACCAAAAAAATGTAATTCTGGCTTTTCGATTTTTTTTCTCGTTACGCCGTTTTGCGATCAGGTTAATGCTTTTTTTTATTGATAGATCGGGCGATTCTGAACGCGGCGATACCAAATATGTGTAGATTTGATATTTTTTTTATTGATTTATTTTGATTGGGGCGAAAGGGGGGTGATTTAAACTTTTATATTTTTTTTATTTTTTTCACATTTTTTTTAACTTTTTTTTTTTTAACTTTTGCTATGCTTCTATAGCCTCTATGGGAGGCTAGAAGCAGGCACAGCCTGATCGGCTCTGCTACATAACAGTGATGTGAGGAGTGCTCAGTCAACTATGGAGGCAGTCACTTCCTCCAGATATATGCACACACAGTGCTGCTGCACTTCTTGGTATGTATATACAGCAGACACACTGCTTGCACCTGTTCACACTTGCTACTTTCTTTTAGGAGGTTCTGGTCAGACTTATTTTTTGTAGCATATGATTAAACCACATTTCACTGCTGTTCATTACATTTTTGGGGAGGATCAGTTTGAATCCCCAAAATTGGGATTTAGATATGCTCCTGACAAAAGCCAAAATATGGTGGGGACATGGATGAAGCTTAGGACATCAAGAGAGTTCAGGACACCGACAGAGAACAAACACACATAGAAAGAAGAGAATCCAACAGAACCACCTCCTGGACCACAAGCAGACCCAGATTCTCATAAGTATCAAACCCTACTCCTCTGCTTCCCCTAGTTACACCCAAACCCTTTCTTATACCCTAACACTCTGTGATATATCCCTGTGTCCCATTAGTAATCGGTACAGTCAGTATTGTCACGGTGTGGGGAGGTTGCTTGTGTTGTGTGCGTGTGTCTTTATAAGTGAGTAAGTAAAGGTATTTTTACCTTGTGTACATTAGTATATGGATTTCAGATTGATTTGTACATGTGCTAATATACTATTTTATTGTGACAGAAGTGTAGTCTTGTTAGTCAATAAACTTGTTATATTTTACTATAATAAAGTGTCATCTAATCAGCGTGCGTATGTGCAAAGCAACAGATACGAGGGGCGTTCATTAAAGATTTCCCTGACCCACTTCCTGTGGACTGAGAGCAATGAAACTTGGCACAGTTATTAGTCCTTCTCTACATAGATGCCACCTAGGGACACACACTATCTCTTTAAGCAACTGTAAACACCTCGCATGTAGAAGTCGACAGGTTGCCCCAAAAGCCACGTTGTGACTTCGGAAATCAGAGTCTCATCATCTGGAAAATGCTTTCCCTGAAAAATAACTTCATTGTTGGAAAGAGGTGAAAGTCCGTTGGTTCAAGGTCGGGTGAATAAAGGGGATGCGGTAGAATTTCAAAGCCATTGGAAGGTGCTTCCATTTGGGCAACATGTGAGTTGTGAACTGGTGCATTGTCTTGCAGAAGGTGAACACCTTTGGTGAGCATGTTACATCTCTTCGTTTTGATGGCTTCCCGCAATTTCCTCAGCAGTGAAGCATAGTATGCCCCAGTGATCATGGTACCCTTTGCTAGGAAATCAATCAATACTACGTGCTGGTCCCAAAACACTGTGAGCATGACCTTGCCTGCCGAGGGTTGGGCACGTGCTTTCTTTGGAGGCAGTGATTCATGATGCTGCAACTGGACTTTAGTCTTAGGATCATAGTGATGGACCCAGCTTTCATCCAGTGTGATCAATCTGTTGAAAAAGTCCTTCTGGTTTCCATTACACATCGTCGATAAAGCCGGAGAGCATTCGACTCGTTCCTGCTTCTGGAAAGGTGTGAGCAGCCGGGGAACCCAGCGAGCGGATACCTTATGCATGTGAAGATGGTCTTGGATGAGTTTTTCCATGGACCACACACTAATCTTGACATTTTGGGCTAGGTCGCGAATGATTACGCAGCGATTTTCCAAAATAGTGACCTCCACATGCTGGATGGTGTATTCATCAATAGCAGAGTGGAGTCGCCCTGGAATTGGAGCTGTCAGCACCAAAGTTCGACCACATTTGAATTGACGATGCCAGTTTTTGACTACATCATATGATGGGGAATCATCACCATTACCCTCTTTCCTATCATTGAACGCCTTCTTTGGTGTGCGGCCTTTCAAATACAGGAACTCGATGACTGCTCTGTATTCCATTGGGTCTATTATCAAATCTCACACCACTTCAGCACCTGTAAAATCAAGAGCGTTATCAGTTCTGAGTTGCAAATTGGCACGTAACCTATAGAGACTTGTATCATTACACATGTGCAGTTTCAGCATCCTGTGACAAATAGAAGCGGGTCAGGGGAAATCTTAAATTAACGCCCCTCGTATACTTTAGCACAAGAAAAAAGGTCGGAAATGAAACAACCCTCAGGAACCGGAATAGAAAGTGAATACAGTAGTAGAATATTAAGATCTAACATCTGATATATCTAACCCCCTTTTACAAGTCCTCTTTCATCTGCAGTCCAAAATATCAAATTCTGATCTCTGTTTGGCAGTCAGTCGCCAAACAGACGCCAAAGACTCACATTTTGGACTCTGCATCCCTTGTTGGAGTCAATGGCTCCATAGAGGCCATTCATTTCATTTTCTTGGATTCAGATGGAAGTTCCCAATGAAGTTAGGAGTGGGCAAAGAAACCCAATGTGAACCTGACACAATGCTAAGTATATATGTTACTAATAGGTTTCCAACAGAGTTTTGCCACAGCACTGATGTAGTAGGAGTGCTAGCCATATGAGTTGCGACTGGTATCTATAGGTGTTACCTAATTACAGGGCTGATGCACTACATTACATGCAACTAAGAATAAAGGTTAGAACCGTCCCGAATGGGTAGATGGTGGGATGGATTTTACACCTTTTTTTTTTAACCAAAAATGGTGTTTACCAAGTATCTTATGTTACTGATATGTACTATTTCTTTTTACTTACTTACAGCAGGGTATATGCTCATTTTGTTTCTATCTTAGGTTTTGTCTGTCTAATCGCCAGACAGGCAGACTCCTACACATTGCATGTATACCAATTTATACTCCAGTTCAATCCTTTCGGTTTTGTAAGAATAGAACTATACTATACAAAATATGGCAGAATAAAATAAGCAAAGTCTTTTATATACTGTATCAGTTCCTCTGGGTATATAGAAAAGCCTACAGCCATTGTTCCACAATTGTTATACAGCCAGTACAATTGCGTAAGATATAGGTTACATAGCCAAAAGCAGGGTATGGAATGAGACCAGTTCATATTCCTTTGTGTAAAGACAAAAAATGCACGGGGTATTACATGAGGGTAAGGTTCTTCTATATTGTCACCCTCAAAGTGTGCAAAACCAGGAGAGCATATTCTCAGACCAGGCACCCTACGAATGGAAGGCATTACACAAGACAAGACAGACGTCTAATCACGGCATGTACAGATATGGCCGCAACTTGTGAGGCTGTCCATGCGCCTTTCTCCCTCAGACAGACAAAAGACAGTGTTTATAGAGAAAACTAAATTGATTGTAAGCAGGGTTTGTTTAGGGGGCTTGGAAACTACCAGTTTATCTTGGCAATAGTATATGTAAGGAATTTTGCTCTGTTTGATATATGTTTATATCCCATGCTACCTATTTCTCAAGAATGTTTTTACATGTAATTCTGATTGTCACGCTCTTAACCTCTTCTTTACAGCTTCACATTGAGCATAAGATCTATATTCCTCCTCTATTAACCCTCCACCAATCTCAGGGCAAATCTG
Organism: Ranitomeya variabilis; assembly: GCF_051348905.1. NCBI lineage: Eukaryota > Metazoa > Chordata > Amphibia > Anura > Dendrobatidae > Ranitomeya > Ranitomeya variabilis. The sequence goes on from NC_135234.1 coordinate 181,651,585, forward strand.
AGGATCACCTTAGGCATTTTAACCCCATTCTATCTGGGGCACTACAAGTATAGACAGCGGAATAAAGTTCTTCCACGAGATAACAAAATGTTGGGTTCCTGAGCCCCATTTGACTCTCATCTGCAAAAGCGTGCAATCCAGTTTACATAGTCCTAGAGGAACTGATGGAGCAGATAGCTAAGCCCGTGCTTACAATACAGCCAGCAAGGGACTGCAGAGGAATTAATCACAGCCATGTCCAACTGCATTTTTTCACTTAACGCATAGCAGAAGTTTGGAGAAAGGAGGCCCCATTGCCAGGCGTGCAACTGCTTTGACAAAAATTAGTACACAGATCCAGGAAGAAATATGTTTTGTTAATTTAACCCCTCCAGGTGCAAAGTGATATTTAAAAGCTGTGGCTAATCTATATTGGGGGGGTCAATCTTTTAATCGATCTATTAAATACATATCCCTGTGCATGAACTTCGTAAAAAGGGCGACTTTTTGGCTGCCAGCCGGTGTACACGCAGCGCAGAGCAGAGGTGGCCAGGGTGTCTGGGAACATACATAGTGCTCCGATACTAGTGGCACAATTGTCTATGGGTTTTCTCCAGTAGGAAGAGTACGGGCAGATTTTCTTATCACTTGAACATACACTATATTGGCTTCATACATTCTAGATGGGCAAACACTGTGTATACAGGGTAAATTCTATACACTGGAGTGCGGTGTAATTACTAATCTACATGAAATACACTGGTATTTACAATGCATGCTAGAAGATCAGAGGGGTGATACAAAAACACTATAAAACACCATATTAGCAATACTATTTTATCAGCAGCCCTTGGCCACTTGCTTTGGAAATGTCCTCATTTTTTCAAACCAACTTCTATGTTCGGCTGCTGATTGTGTTCCTCTCAGCAGCTACAATCCCTAGAGCCCAACCTCACTAACAATTTCAATCAGATTCGGTCTGATGATGTGACCAGGAATAATCACGTAATCATTATAAAGTGTTGTCATAAGCTCACAAGTCTAGGCAAATGAGGCTGGAGAACTATTTGTAGATCTGAAACCTGTGTCACTCCAGCTCTATTCAATGCTCAGCGCCTTCTCCTCCTGTTTGTCTGACAATTCATTTGTCTGAAGTAACATAGCATAGACACTGTCAGTCAAATAGGTAGAGACACACTGGGTGGGGAATAGAGCTGGAGTGACAGAGGCTTTACATCTTTCAGTGAGTTATAAATAGTTTAGGGGTGATTCCATTTTAAATTAATGGGCTACTGGCACAGTCCTTACTCTTTTGCAAGCTCTGTATAGAGGTTTCTCCTGCATCACTGACAAAAGTCTGTGGTTTCTCCACACCACTGACTATGTAAATTCACTAAGAAGATTCAAGCGTTACTCCAAAAATGTATTAGGAATTAAGATTAGGAATGTTTTCGGTTGATTCATCAATTGCTGCCTTTTAAAAAGTCACAAAATTTGGTGCACTCCTGGGGGGATTTTCTGCACTTATATCAAAGTCGCATTTTTAATGAAATTTTTTAAAAGTTGCGACTTTTTTCTCAAAAAGACACAAAAATGATAAGCCTTTTTTTTTTTTACCCCTTAGCCCCCGCAGCTATTTTTGTTTTTACGAGTTCAGAGACACCAAACATGTCTAGATTCTTTTTTATCTAAGTGGTGAAAAAAAATCCAAACTTTGTTAAATAAATGCGCCATTTTCCGATACCCGTAGCGTTTCCATTTTTCGTGATCTCGGGTAGGGTGAGGGCTTATTTTTTACACTGCTTAGTTATCAGGTTAATCCTTTTTTTTTTTTTTTTTTTTTTTATAGCTCAGGCAATTCTGAAAGCGGCAATACTAAATATGTGTATGTTTGATTTTTTTCATTGTTTTATTTTGAATGGGGAGAAACGGGGGTGATTTGAACTTTTTTTTAAAAACTATTTTTTTTTTTTTTTTACTTTCGGCATACTTTGATAGTCTCCATGGGAGACTAGAAGCAGCCATGACCAGATCGCCTCTGCTACATATAAGAGATGAGCAGTTCACCTATGTAGCTGAATTACTCCCTTGCTATGAGCGCCGACCACTGGGCGGCGCTCACAGCAAGCCGGCAGTGACAACCATAGAGGTCTCCAGGAGACCTCTGGTTGTCATGCCAACCCACCGGTGACCTGCGATCACGTGACGGGAGTCACCGGTGGGCAGATTTCCGTCGCGATTGCCGGAAATACATATTAAATGCCGCGGTCAGCGTTTAGCAGTGGCATTTAACAGGTTAATATCGCGATTCCACCCACGGCTGTTCTGGGCACGTCAGCTGTTCAAAACAGCCGACATGTGCCGGGAAAGATGTGGGCTCATCGCCGGAGCACATATCAAAGGGAGGGAGTCCGACACCAGCGTAAATATGCGCCCGATGCTGGAAAGGGGTTAACTTTGCACCATACTCAAACTGTGTGCCCCATTTTGATGAATTTGGTGCACTTGAGGTCAATAAATACCACACAAAAAAAGAAAAAAGACTTAAAACCCACCACACATGATGAGTTGGAACCATAAACATGGTGGCTTAGTGATTAGCACACTGCAGCCTAGTAGGGTTAGGGGTTCAGGTTCAAATTTCACCAAGAGTAAGATCTGCAAGGAGTTTGTATGTTCTCCCCGTGTTCGCGTGGATTTTATCTGGGTTCTCTGGTTTCCATCCACGCTCCAAAGAAATACTGATAGGAATGTAGGTTGTGAGTCCCAATGGGGACAGTGATGATTTCTGCCCTACTGTATATGACGGAGCTATATAAGTGAGCAAAATAAAAAACTCTACACACATCTTCCTTCCTTCCTGTCTGGAAGCAAGCAATGAACCTATGACTCCCAACCTGCAAAGCAACAACACAATAAGCAACGAGTCACTACAGCCAATACAATGTAATATAAACCATATGTATCGAGCTACATTATAATTACTATTCAAACTGTGTTTCAAAGAGTTTCAACAAACATTGTCTTAACCTGAAAAATAAAATGTCCTCCTTCAAGTATAATTACTGCTTATTTTAAACTTCAATGCACATTAGGAGATTTAGGAAGAGGATTCTAGTAGATTGATACTTACCGCTTTTGCAAAAACTCCCATGAGCTCTGGGAACTGGTGGGTGAGAAGAGCTAGCATTGCAGTAAAAGAACACAGCCCAGCGGTGAAATGGATGAAGAACGGCAACTCCTTCTTTGGATACACAGATACCTCGTGAAACGCTGTGTAAAGATACAGAAGCATTATAATCCGTTCATGAGATTTCAATTGACAGGCTTTCTTGTTTTAAACATCATTTCCTGGCAGTTACCTATATGCCACTTACTATTAAGGCAAACAACGCACCAACATTGGGTTCTAAAAGAGGATCTGTCACCTGATCTAAAGTGGCCAATGTTTGCTTGCTGCACTGGAGTGTTGTAGACATTTTCTAATTTTTTTAATGTTATACCTATCTAAACATTGTTGCAGCAGAAATGGCATTGGTCTCTTTCAGCAGAGTTGGTCAATGCTCCCGATTTACTAAGATGAGACGGTCTCTTAATGAATCAAGCAAGGCACAAATTGGCGTGCAGCTTACTACAATCTACAGTCAGAGATGGGAGTAAGTTGTGGCATAGCAATTATCACCACTAGTAATGAATTGGAAGAGTGGGGATCACCACACCCACAGTCTGCAGTCAACCCCGTCCTGGCTGCGCCCATTTCAGTAAAGATGGGGAAAAACACTTTACATTGTGGAACACTGATGAGACTTTTCAAAGCTTTTTTTAAGTCAGAATATTGGTGTAAAAGCTTTGCTGAATCAGGTCATTCTTAGGGAGAGGTTTCAGGAACAAGACAAAGAGTTTAATGTATTGACTTTGACTCTAAAATTCCCAAATCTCAATCTGATTAGGAATTTGTGTGATGCTCTCAAAAAACAAATCTGATCCATGGATGCCCACCAAGCAAAAAGACAAAATGTAAAGGATCTGCTGTTAATGTAAGTTACGACAGGACACTATGGTCATGAGCACGTTAGTATCTGCTGCCTTTTGTTGTGTATTTTCCAGACAGTTTTGTCACAAAACCTGAATGCACTGGTTGCATATTGTTTTTCTTGCAGGTTTGACACAGTTTCATATCTGCAAACATTCTTTTAGCATTTTTACAAGCATCTTTCAGCTATTCTAATAAAGGAGGAAGACGAATCCAAAAACGCATTAAAAAAGTTGCAAAAACGCGCTTATTCTATGCTACGTTTTTGTTGACAAAACTTCAGTATTTGCAGCAGTAATGTCTACAAATAGTTCATGTGTGAACACATCCTTTAGGCTACATTCCCTCATTGAGCCTTTGGCGAGATTTTATTACGTGGATTTTTGAAAAAATGCTATTTTACTTAATAGGTGCATAAAATATGCAACATCAAAAACTCACCAAAAGTTAATCCTGGGAACGTAGCTGAAACCGAATACTGCCATGGAGAATAAAGTTCATTTTCTCCCCACAGTACACGGTTAAGTGCAGGCGCCGGGCAGGTTAGTAACACTATTACCCTGCAGACTAGCATTGTTTTTTTGGGGTGGTAGGTTCCCTTTAAGAGATTTTGTGGAGTCCATACCATAGCAGAATGAGTTGCTTATTTGGATACCTACATGATATTAGTCTCATCGTTGTTAACCCCTTTCTGACATCTACTATATAATTGTCTAAGGGGTACTTCCGTCTTTCTGTCTGTCTGTCACGGATATTCATTGGTTGCGGCCTCTGCCTGTCATGGAATCCAAGTCACTGATTGGTCGTGGCAAAACGCCCACGACCATTGCCACGACCAATCAGCGACGCGCACAGTCCGGAAGAAAATGGCCGCTCCTTACTCCCCGCACTCACTGCCCGGCGCCTGCATACTCCCCTCCGGTCACACAGGGTTAATGCCGGCGTTAACGGACCGCGTTATGCCGAGGATAACGCACTCCGTAACCGCTGCTATTAACCCTGTGTGTCCCCAATTTTTTACTATTGATGCAGCCTATGCGGCATCAATAGTAAAAAAATGTAATGTTAAAAATAATAAAAAAACAAAAAACCTGCTATACTCACACTCCGTCGTCCGCCGAGCCGCTCGCGCCGGCCGCCATCTTCCGTTCCCAGCAATGCATTGCGAAATTACCCAGAAGACTTAGGCTGGTTTCACACTTGCGTTTTGATCTGCAGCGTTTTTACCGAAAAAAACGCATGCGTTTTTTTCCCTATGTTTAACATTAAAAACGCATGCGTTTTTTTCGTACGCGTTTTGCGTCGCATGCGTTTTTTTGCTGCATGCGTTCTTTTGCAGAAATGCAACATGTAGTAATTTTCAGAGGCGTTTTTTTGCCGCAAAAAAACGTATGCGTTCATTTGCGTTTGATTTGCGTCAAAAAATACATTAATGTCTATGGAAACGCATGCGTTTTTGCGTACATGCGTTTGCTTGCGTTTTAAACGCATGCGTTTTTATAGAAAAAAACAAGAATACACCCTGAAAAGCCACCCCCCACCATCAGGGTGATAAAGGGATCCTAACCCTAACCCTAACCCTAGGGATCCAAACCCTAACCCTAACCTTAACCCTACCCCTACCCCTAACCCTAACAATATGACAGTGAATACTCTCCGAGTTTATATTTTTAGTACTCTATAGCAATACCGTATATCTTGGGGTGTCCACATTGAACAAAGCTTTTTATTAGAAGAATGTCCTGGTCTCCAGGTCAACATAATAGCCAATCCCTATGGATCCCTAGGGTTAGGGTTTGGTTCCCTAGGGTTATGGTTAGGGTTAGGGGTAGGGTTTGGTTCCCTAGGGTTATGGTTAGGGGTAGGGTTTGGATCCCTAGGGTTATGGTTAGGGTTAGGGTGTGGTTCCCTAGGGTTATGGTTAGGGGTAGGGTTAGGGGTAGGGTTTGGATCCCTAGGGTTATGGTTAGGGTTAGGATCTCTTTATCACCTTGATGGTGGGGGGTGGCTTATCAGTGACCCGGTGACCAGGACATTCTTCTAATAAAAAGCTACCCCTAACCCTAGGGATCCTAACCCTAACCCTAGCTAATTCTATTAATAGTGGGTTTTCTAGTTGATTTTCATGATTGGCAGCTGTCACACACTTCTCAGCATGCGTTTCAAAAACGCAAACGCAGGAAAAAACGAATGTAAACGCGTCAAAACGCCGCGGTTTTTTTTTGCCTGCAAAAACGCATGCATCTAAAAAACGCAGCGTTTGCACGCGTTTACATGCGTTTTTTCACCACCTGCGGGTTTTTTTTTACAAACGCTGCAGATCAAAACGCAAGTGTGAAACCAGCCAGTCATCTGGGTAATTTCGCAATGCATCCTGGGATCGGAATATGGCGGCTGGCGCGAGCGACTCGGTGGAGTTTCGGTGGATCCCAAGAGTCGGTAACCGCTTCCTGGATCCAGGCGCCAACGGAAGGTGAGTATATAACTATTTTTTATTTTAATGCTTTTTTTTTTTTTTTTAACCCCTTCATGACCCAGCCTATTTTGGCCTTAATGACCTTGCCGTTTTTTCGTGACATATTGGGCTTCATGTTAGTGGTAAATTTAGGTCGATAATTTCTGAGTTTATTTGTGAAAAAAACGGAAATTTGGCGAAAATTTTGAAAATTTCGCAATTTTCACATTTTGAATTTTTATTCTGTTAAACCAGAGAGTTATGTGACACAAGATAGTTAATAAATAACGTTTCCCACATGTCTACTTTACATCAGCACAATTTTGGAAACAAATTTTTTTTTTGCTAGGAAATTATAAGGGTTAAAATTTGACCAGTGATTTCTCATTTTTACAACAAAATTTACAAAACCATTTTTTTAAGGGACCACCTCACATTTGAAGTCATTTTGAGGGTTCTATATGGCTGAAAATACCCAAAAGTGACACCATTCTAAAAACTGCACCCCTCAAGGTGCTCAAAACCACATTCTAGAAGTTTATTAACCCTTCAGGTGTTTCACAGCAGCAGAAGCAACATGGAAGTAAAAAATGAACATTTAACTTTTTAGTCACAAAAATGATCTTTTAGCAACAATTTTTTTATTTTCCCAAGGGTAAAAGGAGAAACTGGACCACGGACGTTGTTGTCCAATTTGTCCTGAGTACGCTGATACCTCATATGTGGGGGTAAACCACTGTTTGGGCGCACGGCAGGGCTCGGAAGGGAAGGAGCGCCATATGACTTTTTCAATGAAAAATTGGCTCCAATCTTTAGCGGACACCATGTCGCGTTTGGAGAGCCCCCGTGTGCCTAAACATTGGAACTCCCCCACAAGTGACCCCATTTTGGAAACTAGACCCCCCAAGGAACTTATCTAGAAGCATAGTGAGCACTTTAAACCCCCAGGTGCTTCACAAATTGATCCGAAAAAATGAAAAAGTACTTTTTTTTCACAAAAAAATTATTTTAGCCTCAATTTTTTCATTTTCACATGGGCAACAGGATAAAATGGATCCTAAATTTTGTTGGGCAATTTCTCCTGAGTACACCAATACCTCACATGTGGGGGTAAACCACTGTTTGGGCACATGGTAAGGCTCGGAAGGGAAGGAGCGCCATTTGACTTTTTGAATGAAAAATTATCTCCATCGTTAGCGGACACCATGTCGCGTTTGGAAAGCCCCTGTGTGCCTAAACATTGGAGCTCCTCCACAAGTGACCCCATTTTGGAAACTAGACCCCCCAAGGAACTCATCTAGAGGCATAGTGAGCACTTTAAACCCCCAGGTGCTTCACAAATTGATCCGCAAAAATGAAAAAGTACTTTTTTTTCACACAAAATTTCTTTTAGCCTCAATTTTTTCATTTTCACATGGGCAACAGGATAAAATGGATCCTAAAATTTGTTGGGCAATTTCTCCTGAGTATGCCGATACCTCATATGTGGGGGTAAACCACTGTTTGGGTGCACGGCAAGGCTTGGAAGGGGAGGCGTGCCATTTGACTTTTTGAATGGAAAATTAGCTCCAATCGTTAGCGGACACCATGTCGCATTTGGAGAGCCCCTGTGTGCCTAAACATTGGAGCTCCCCTACAAGTGACCCCATTTTGGAAACTAGACCCCCCAAGAAACTTATCTAGATGCATAGTGAGCACTTATAACCCCCAGGTGCTTCACAGAAGTTTATAACGCAGAGCCGTGAAAATAAAAAAATAATTTTTCTTTCCTCAAAAATGATTTTTAGCCCAGAATTTTTTATTTTCCCAAGGGTAATAGGAGAAATTGGACCCCAAATGTTGTTGTCCAGTTTGTCCTGAGTACGATGATACCTCATATGTGGGGGTAAACCACTGTTTGGGCGCACGGCAGGGCTCGGAAGGGAAGGCACGCCATTTGGCTTTTTGAATGGAAAATTAGCTCCAATCATTAGCGGACACCATGTCGCGTTTGGAGAGCCCCTGTGTGCCTAAACATTGGAGCTCCCGCACAAGTGACCCCATTTTGGAAACTAGACCCCCAAGTTCCCCAAGGGAACTTATCTAGATGTGTAGTGAGCACTTTGAACCCCCAAGTGCTTCACAGAAGTTTATAACGCAGAGCCATGAAAATAAAAAATAATTTTTCTTTTCTCAAAAATGATTTTTTAGCCCACAATTTTTTATTTTCCCAAGGGTAACAGGAGAAATTGGACCCCAAAAGTTGTTGTCCAGTTTCTCCTGAGTACGCTGATACCCCATATGTGGGGGTAAACCACTGTTTTGGCACACGTCGGGGTTCGGAAGGGAAGTAGTGACGTTTTGAAATGCAGATTTTGATGGAATGCTCTGCGGGCGTCAGGTTGCGTTTGCAGAGCCCCTGATGTGCCTAAACAGTAGGAACTCCCCACAATTGACTCCATTTTGGAAACTAGACCCCCAAGTTCCCCAAGGGAACTTATCTAGATGTGTGGTGAGCACTTTGAACCCCCAAGTGCTTCACAGAAGTTTATAACGCAGAGCCGTGAAAATAATAAATGTGTTTCCTTTCCTCAAAAATATTTTTTTAGCCCAGAATTTTTTATTTTTGCAAGAGTAACAGGAGAAATTGGACCCCAAAAGTTGTTGTCCAGTTTCTCCTGAGTACGCTGATACCCCATATGTGGGGGTAAACCACTGTTTGGGCACATGCCGGGGCTCGGAAGGGAAGTAGTGACGTTTTGGAATGCAGACTTTGATGGAATGGTCTGCGGGCATCATGTTACGTTTGCAGAGCCCCTGATATGCCTAAACAGTAGAAACCCCCCACAAGTGACCCCATTTTGGAAACTAGACCCCCCAAGGAACTTATCTAGATGTGTGGTGAGCACGTTGAACCCCCAAGTGCTTCACAGAAGTTTACAACGCAGAGCCGTGAAAATAAAAAATCATTTTTCTTTCCTCAAAAAAGATGTTTTAGCAAGCAATTTTTTATTTTCACAAGGGTAACAGGAGAATTTGGACCCCAATATTTGTTGCCCAGTTTGTTGTTAGTACGCTGATACCCCATATGTGGGGGTAAACCACTGTTTGGGCACACGTCAGGGCTCGGAAGGGAAGTAGTGACATTTGAAATGCAGACTTTGATGGAATGGTCTGCGGGCGTCACATTGCATTTGCAGAGCCCCTGATGTGCCTAAACAGTAGAAACACCCCACAAGTGACCCCATTTTGGAAACTAGACCCCCGAAGGAACTTATCTAGATGTGTGGTGAGCACTTTCAACCCCCAAGTGCTTCACAGAAGTTTATAACGCAGAGCCGTGAAAATAAAAAATAATTGTTCTTTCCTCAAAAATTATGTTTTAGCAAGTAATTTTTTATTTTTGCAAGGGTAACAGGAGAAATTGGACCCCAACAGTTGTTGCCCAGTTTGTCCTGAGTACGCTGGTACCCCAAATGTGGGGGTAAACCACTGTTTGGGCGCACGTCGGGGCTTGGAAGGGCGGGAGCACCATTTGACTTTTTGAACGCAAGATTGGCTGGAATCAATGGTGGCGCCATGTTGCGTTTGGAGACCCCTGATGTGCCTAAACAGTGGAAACCCCTCAATTCTAACTTCAACACTAACCCCAACACACCCCTAATCCTAATCCCAACTGTAGCCATAACCCTAATCACAACCCTAACCCCAACAAACCCCTAACCACAACCCTAACCGCAACACACCCGTAACCCTAATTCCAACCCTAATCCTAACCCTAATCCCAACCGTAACCCTAATCCCAACCCTAACCACAACTGTAACCCCAACACACCCCTAACCCTATCCGTAACCCTAACCACAAGCCTAATCTTAACCCTATTTCAAACCCTAGCCCTAATTCCAACCCTAACTCTAATTCCAACCCTAACCCTAAGGCTATGTGCCCACGTTGCGGATTCGTGTGAGATTTTTCCGCACGATTTTTGAAAAATCTGCAGGTAAAAGGCACTGCGTTTTACCTGCGGATTTACAGCAGATTTCCAGTGTTTTTTTGTGCGGATTTCACCTGCGGATTCCTATTGAGGAACAGGTGTAAAACGCTGCGGAATCCGCACAAAGAATTGACATGCTGCGGAAAATACAACGCAGCGTTTCTGCACGGAATTTTCCGCACCATGGGCACAGCGGATTTGGTTTTCCTTAGGTGTACATGGTACTGTAAACCTGATGGAAAGCTGCTTCGAATTCGCAGCGGCCAATCCGCTGCGGATCCGCGGCCAATCCGCTGCGGATCCGCGGCCGATCCGCTGCCGATCCGCGGCCGATCCGCTGCGGATCCGCGGCCGATCCGCTGCGGATCCGCGGCCGATCAGCTGCCGATCCGCGGCCGATCAGCTGCCGATCCGCTGCCGATCCGCTCTGTGTGCACATGCCATAACCCTACCCCTAACCCTAGCCGTAACCCTAACCCTACCCCTAACCCTACCCCTAGTTCTAACCCTAGTTCTAACCCTAACCCTAGTGGAAAAAGAAAAAAAAATATTTTCTTTATTTTATTATTGTCCCTACCTATGGGGGTGATAAAGGGGGGGGCTTATTTATTATTTTTTTTATTTTGATCGCTGTGATAGAACCTACCACAGCGATCAAAATGTACTTTGCCGGCCGGCAGATGCGGCGGGCGCACTGCGCATGCGCCCGCCATTTTGGAAGATGGCGGCGCCCAGCGAGGAGGCGTACGGACACCGGGAGGATCGGTAAGTATGAAGGGGTGGTGGGGGGGTGGATTGGAGCACAGGGGGGGTGATTGGAGCACAGGGGGGGTGATCGGACCACAGGGGGGAGCGGACAGCAGGACGGGGGAGCCGGCAGGCGGACGGAGGGGACCGGAGGACTAACGGAGGACTGGGGGGGCGATCGGTGGATGTGGGGGGGGTGACTTCAGGTTTTCCAGCCATGGCCGATGATATTGCAGCATCGGCCATGGCTGGATTGTAATATTTCACCAGTTTTTTAGGTGAAATATTACAAATCGCTCTGATTGGCAGTTTCACTTTCAACAGCCAATCAGAGCGATCGTAGCCACGGGGGGGTGAAGCCACCCCCCCTGGGCTGAAGCACCACTCCCCCTCTCCCTGCAGATCGGGTAAAATAGGAGTTAACCCTTTCACCCGATCTGCAGGGACGCGATCATTCCATGACGCCACATAGGCGTCATGGGTCGGATTGGCACGGGTTTTCATGACGCCTACGTGGCGTCATGGGTCGGGAAGGGGTTAACAGGGATATCATGCCCACATTGCTATATACGTGGGCTGCGCAATATACAACGTGGGCTGCGCAACGTACTACGTGGGCTGCGCAACGTACTGCGTGGGCTGCGCAACGTACTGCGTGGGCTGCGCAACGTACTGCGTGGGCTGCGCAACGTACTGCGTGGGCTGCGCAACGTACTGCGTGGGCTACGCAACGTACTGCGTGGGCTGCGCAATGTACTGCATGGGCTGCGCAGTGTACTGCGTGGGCTGAGCAATGTACTGCGTGGGCTGTGCTATACACTACGCATTCATATTCTACAATACCCGATGCGTTAGAATCGGGCCACCATCTAGTTAGATATAATGATCCGTCCATGTGCCCTGGGCCTATTTGACCAGGGACGGATCATTAAGTCATTCTTTTAATGCAACACTGCGAACAAAGTTGCAGTAATCACATTAAAATTCCGGTACCATCTTACCTCTGGGTAGATGATGTTGTCATCCTGGGGGGTGTCGCCACCCTCCTGCAACCATGATCACTGTGATTGGCTGTTCAATTCTGAACAACCAATCGCAGCATTTCTCAGTGCTTTAGGCAATCAGATTGCCTGAAACACTGATGTCTCAGCCTATGATCGGTGCTCCAAGAGCAACAATCATAGGCTGCTGCCAGGCAACACCAGGCATGGCCTGGACCCACTCTGATTGGTGCGATCGACGATTACATCGATCTCGTTAATCACAGGGCACAGACACGGTGTGACTGTGCTGTGCCCTGGCTGTGACCTGCCTAGGATAGGAGCTGTGAGAGCATTTATCCTAGGCTGTTGCCTGGCAACGTCAGCGTCACCAGGGCCAGCTCAGATTGGTGAGATCGATGTCATCATTGATCGCACCAATGACAGGGCACAGCAGCGGTGTGACCGTTCTGTGACCTGTCTGTGACCACGCTGCAGGTCCTCACAGTAGCTCAGGATTTCTGCCTAACAGTCATGCTACAGGATTTGTGCTGTGCTGGGCCTTGTAGTGCTACCGAAGCCTGTGAGACCACAATCCCTCACTGCTGAAGAAAGAAGAACAAAGAAGACAAGACAGAAGAAGAGAGACAACAACTGTAAGTGTTTTGATCCCTGCCTGATCTCTTCTCATCCACCCCAATCCTCCTCTTTTTACCCCCTCCAGCCCCCTTGGTGTCACCTGCGTGCGAACACTCAGCAGCTGCCGAGCGTTGATTGGTGAGGCAGTTCACTGATCAGCACTCATGTTCGCTGTTTTAAACTTTCCTTTTTCAACCCCTCTGCGTCACCTCCGTGAACACATCCAGCAGCCGCCGAGCTTTTATTAGGGACACAGTTCACTCATCAGAGCTCTTGCCCGTTTTGCACACTTTTCTTTTTTGCCACCTCCGTGCGCACATCCCGCAGCTGCCAAGGTTTTATTAGTGACGCAGTTCACTCATCGGTGCTTGTGCCTGCTGTTGTAGACACTTTTCTTTTTAGCCACCTCCGTGCGCACATCCAGCAGCTGCCGATCTTTGATTAGTGACACAGTTCACTTATCAGAGCTCGTGCCTGCTGTTTTACACTTTTCCTTTCACTGACTTTTTTCTCCCTGGTTGCTGCTTTTTTTCTTTCAGCTTTTTCTTTTCAAACAAAAAAGTTTACACCAAGCACTATCTGACACACACAACTAAATAAAGTACTGACACAATCACCACATGCATAAAAAAAAAAGTGGAGGAGGCATATGCTTTCCTTGCCTCCAACATTGATAGCGAGGGAGAGGATGCCACATTTCTTTATTTTTGAGATTCGTCCTCATCCTCTTCAAGTGCTGAACCACCACACAGATGTCCCAGGACAATTGAAGCAGAGACCTCCATTCCAGAAGATGAACCAGGGCCCCCCATTACTGACGCGTATGTATGGACCTCGCCCCCCCCCCCCCCCCCCGACAATTATGAGACACTGATTCCTGATTGACACCAACGGCCTCAAAGAAATAGATTTTTAAAGTCTTACTCTCTGAGAATTTTGTTAACCTCATGGTGGGCCAAACTAATTTGTACGTTCATCAATTTTTGGCACAAAACTGCGATTCATCATTTTCTAACTGGCCTCCTGTAGATGCTGTTGTAATGATGCAGTTTTGGGGCCTGGTCCTTCACATGGGGATCCTGAAGAAACCAGAACTTCAGCAATTTTGGAGTGTTGATGATTTACACAACACTCCAGTGTTCCGAATGGTCATGGCCCAGACACATTTTGAAGCCATCCACAAATTCCTGCATTATATCGATAATGCACGGTGTCCTCCCCGAGATGACCCCAACTTTGACCATCTGTTCATAGTTCGGCCGGTTATCAACAACTTCAACAAAAAATTTGCTGAAGTGTACGTGCCCCAAAGGGACATCTGCATGGATAAGTCCCTAATTCATTTCAAGGGGAGGCTTAAATTCCGTCAGTACCTGCCCAGTAAGAGGACCAGGTATGGAATCAAACTCTAAAAGCTGTGGGAGAGTACCTCGGGTATACCCATGGGTTCAGAGTTTATGAAGGGAAGACACCTGGATTGAACCCCCTGGGGGCTAAAAGATCATTTTTTGGGGAAAAAAAATCATAGAATGGTAGCGTTGGAAGGGACCTCCTGGGTCATCCGGTCCAACCCCCTGCTATTCACTAAATCATCCCAGACAGATGTCCAGCCTCTGTTTGAAAACTTCCATGACTGTCAAAAAGTTTTTTCTAATATCTAATCTGTGTCTCCTCCCATTCAGTTTCATCCCATTGCTTCTAGTCTTTCATTGTGCAAATGAGAATAAAGATGATCCTTCTACAATGTGACAGCCCTTGAGATATTTGTAGACAGCTATTAAGTCTCCTCTCAGTCTTCTCTTTTTGCAAGCTAAACATTCCCAAATCCTGTAACCGTTACTCATAGGACATGGTTTACAGACCAGTCACCATTCTGGTTGCTCTTCTCTGAACTTGCTCCAGTTTGTTGATGTCTTTTTTAAAATGTGGTGCCCAAAACTGGACACGGTATTCCAGATGAGGTCTGACCAAAGAGGAGTAGCGGGCAATAATACCTTCGCGTTATCTAGACTGTATGCTTCTGTTAATACATCCTAGAATTGCATTCGCCTTTTTTGCTGCTGCATCAGACTGTTGACTCATGTTCAGTTTATGATCAATTAGTATACCCAAGTCTTTTTCACATGTGCTTAGCCCTATTCCTCCCATTCTGTATATGCTTTTTTCATTTTTATTGCCCAGATGTAGTACTTTGCATTTTTCCTTGTTAAAAACCATTCTGTTAGTTGCTTCCCACTGCTCCAGTTTATTTATATCTTTTTGGATCCTCTCTCTCTCTTCTCTAGTATTAGCTATCCCTCTTAGCTTTGTGTCATCAGCAAATTTAATCAGTGTACCCTCAATTCCTTCATCTAAATCACTGATAAAGATGTTGAACAATACAGGGCCCAGGACAGAACCCTGTGGTACCCCACTTGAGACATTCTTCCAACTGGATGTGCAGCCATTTACGACCACTCTTTGGGTCCGATCACTAAGCTAGTTATGAATCCACCTAACAGTTTCCTTGTCCATTCCATACTTAGTCATTATTTCAATAAGGATGGTGTGAGATACTTTGTCAAATGCTTTGCTGAAGTCAAGATATACTATATCTGCAGCATTTACCTGATCCACCCAGTCAGTGATTCTGTCATAGAAGGAAATTAAGTTAGTCTGACATGACTTATTAGTTACAAACCCATGCTGACTCTGGTTAATCAGTTCATTCTTATCCAGGTACTTACATACATATTGTTTAAATTATTTTTTTTATTTTCACGGCTCTGCATTACAAAGTTTAGTGAAACACTTGGGGGTTCACAGTGCTCACCACACATCTAGATAAGTTCCTTAGGGGGTTTAGCTTCCAAAATGGGGTCACTTGTGGGGGGTCTCTACTGTTCAGGCACATAAGGGACTGTGCAAACGTGACATGACGCCCGCAGACCATTCCATTAAAGTCTGCATTCCAAAACGTCACTACTTCCCTTCCGAGCCCCGACTTGTGCCCAAACAGTGGCTCCCCCCCCCCCCCCACACACACACATATGGGGTATTGGCGCACTCAGGACAAATTGCACAATATCTTTCTGGGTCCAATTTCTCTGGTTACCCTTGGGAAAATAAAAAATTTGGGGCTAAAAGATCATTTTTGTGGAAAAAATATTTTTTGTTTTCATGGCCCTACATTATAAACTTTAGTGAAACACTTGGGGGGTTCAAAATGCTCACTACCACATCTAGATAAGTTCCTAGGGGGGTGTAGCTTCCAAAATGGGGTCAAATGTGGGGGTTTTCCTCTGTCAAGGCACATCAGGGGCTCTCCAAACTATCTCAATTCCAACCAATTTAGCGTTGAAAAAGTAAAATGGCGCTCCCTCTCTTCCGAACTCTGCCAAGCGCCTAAACAGTGGTTTTTACCCATATATTTGGTATCGGCATGTTCAGGAGAAATTACATTATAAATTTTGGGGTTCATTTTTGCCCTGCTACCTTTGAGAAAATAAAAAAAATAATCTAAAGTTACATTTTAGTGAAAAAGTTAAAATGTTTATTTTTTCCTTTCACAGTCCATTAATTCCTGTGAAACACCTGAAGGGTTAATAAACTTCTTGAATGTGATTTTGAGGGGTGAAGCTTTTAGAATGGTGTCACTTTTGGGTATTTTCTGCCATATAGACCCCTCAAAGTGACTTCAAATGTGAGGTGGTCCCTAAAAAGAAATTGGTACATGGTTCTGTAAATTTTGTTGTAAAAATGAGAAAATCGCTGGTCAACTTTTTACCCTTATGACTGCCTAATGAAAAAAAATTTTTTCAAAAATTGTGCAGATGTAAAGTAGACAAGTGGGAAACGTTAATTATGAACTATTTTGTGACATATTTCTCTGATTTAAGGGCATAAAAATTCAAAGTTTAAAAATTGCAATATCTTACACATTTTCACCAAATTTCCGTAATTTACACAAATAAACGCAAGTTATATCGAAGAAATTTTACCACTAAAGTGAGATACAATATGTCACGAAAAACAATCTCAGATTCTCCAGGATCTGTTGAAGCGTTCCAGAATTACTACCTCATAAAGGGACAGTGGTAAGAATTTTAAAAATTGGCCCGGTCATTAATGTGCAATCCACCTTTGGGGTAAAGGGGTTAGTACAGTAGGGAAAAAAATGATTTAGTCAGCGACCAATTGTGCAAGTTCTCCCCCTTAAAAAGATGAGAGAGGCCTGTAATTGACATCATAGGTAGACCACAACTATTATAGTCAAAATAAGAAAACAAATCCAGAAAATCACCTTGCCTGATTTGGCAAGATTTATTTAGAAAATTATGGTGGAAAATAAGTATTTGGTCATTAACAAAAGTTCATCTCAATATTTTGTTATATATCCTTTGTTGGCAATGACAGTGGTCAAACGTTTTCTATATGTCTTCACAAGGTTGGCACACACTGTTGGTGATATTTGTTGGTGATATGTTGGCCCATTCCTCCATGCAGATCTCATCTAGAGCAGTGATGTTTTGGGCCTGTCACTGGGCAACACGGACCTTCAACTTCCTCCAAAGGTTTTTGATGGGGTTGAGATCTGGAGACTGTTTAGGCCACTCCAGGACCTTCATATGCTTCTTGAAGCCACTCTTTTGTTGCCCTTGAAGTGTGCTTGGGATCATTATCATGCTGAAAGACCCATCCACGTTTCATCTTCAATGCCCTTGCTGATGGAAGGAGGCTTGTACTCAAAATCTCACGATACATGGCCCCATTCATTCTTTCATGTACACGCATCAGTCATCCTTGTCCCTTTGCAGAGTAGCAGCCCCAAAGCACGATGTTACCACCCCCATGCTAGGTATGGTGTTCTTTGGATGCAACTCAGCATTCTGTCACTTCCAAACACAACGAGTTTTGTTTTTACCAAACAGTTCTACTGTGGTTTCATCAGACCATATGACATTCTCCCATTACTCTTCTGGATAATCCAAATGCTCTCTAGCAAACTTCAGATGAGCCCAGACATGTACTGGCTTAAGCAGGGGGACACGTCTGGCACTGCAGAATCTGAGTCGCTGGCGGCGTAGTGTGTTACTGATGGTAGCCTTTGTTATGGTGGTCCCAGCTCTATGCCGGTCAATCACTAGGTCCCTCCATGTGGTTCTGGGATTTTGGCTCACCATTCTGGTGATTATTTTGACCCCACGGGGTGAGATCTTGTGTGAAGTCCCAAATTGAGGGAGATTATCAGTGGTCTTGTATGTCTTCCATTTTCTAATTATTGCTCCCACAGTTGATTTCATCACATCAAGCTGCTTGCCTATTGCAGATTCAGTCTTCCCAGCCTGGTGCAGGGCTACAATTTTGTTTCTGGTGTCCTTCGACAGCTCTTTGGTCTTCACTATAGTGGAGTTTGGAGTGTGACTGTTGGAGGTTGTGGACAGGTGTCTTTTATACTGATAACAAGTTCAAACAGGTGCCATTACTACAGGTAATGAGTGGAGGACAGAGGAGCCTCTTAAAGAAGAAGTTACAGGTCTGTGAGAGCCAGAAATTTTGCATGTTTTTAGGTGACCAAATACTTATTTTCCACCATATTTTGCAAAACAAAGCTTGCCAAATCAGACAAAGTGATTTTCTAGATTTGTTTTCTCATTTTGACTCTCGTAGTTGTGGTCTACCTATGATGTCAATTACAGGCCTCTCTCTTCTTTTTAAGTGGGAGAACTTGCACAATTGGTCGCTGACTAAATACTTTTTTCCCCCACTGTCTTATGGTTGATTGTAATCTGGTAATGTACCATCAACCGCCATCTAAGAAATCGCCTTCATCCAGGCAGGATGAGCGGACTTGAAGTAACTTAATTTGGTTCTAAATTCTGCTGTTTCAAGTGTTGAAAGGAATGAATTAGACTGTAAACTTGTTGGTCAGTTATAAACATTTTAGCACACTCATCAAGAAATATGTCTATAATGTTTTAATAACAACAGTCATGCAGAAACTTTTCCTTGGCATGTAAATTCATTTCACCAGTGGAATGACAATTTGATGCCATTTTTCTAAGTATCTAATGTGCACACCGGTAAGTAATAAATTAAACAATGGAAGGCCATTACAAGTTGTCAAATTGTTTACAACCAGAGGGAAGATTGCTGGCCAGTTATGATGAGAATCAGGCCAAACAGGCCAGCACCTCATCTTGCCTTTACTAGTTTAAAAATATTTCCCAACTAGGAAAAACTCCCACGTCAAAAGCAAATGCATTTTCCATCAAACAGTATGCGACGGTGTCAAGTATGAAATCAGATTACATGTCTAAGCCTAAAATATCACAGCTTGGCAGTATCTAATACGCTTTATGAGAACCAATTTTGTGTTTAGATTGGAATCTGATGTTTCTTGAAATTGATGAGAATGGGGTATGTCCATATTCAGTAATTTAAACGACAGAGATGACTACATGTTTCGGCTGAGTGATCACAAGCATCAGAACAGCTTTCAATATGTTGATGTCAGAGAACAGAACAAGGCCACATGCATTGGGTGCACTTTGGGCCATTACGTGGAACTTTATATAGCACCATAGGAAGACCTGTATAGTAGTAGTGAAACAGAGGGAGGGGAGTATCAAAAATACATTATTTAATAGAAATTAAAGGGAACCTGTCACCTGAATTTGGTGGGACAGGTTTGCGGTCATATGGGCGGGGTTTTCGGGTGTTTGATTCACCCTTTCCTTACCCGCTGGCTGCATGCTGGCCGCAACATTGGATTGAAGTTCATGCTGTGTCCTCCGTAGTACACGCCTGCGCAAGGCAATCTTGCCTTGCGCACGCACAGTATGCTTTGCCCAACTGCGGGCAAAGCCGAAAAGCATTAGTGCGCATGCGCCGGTGCACTATGTCCCGGAAGTATTTCGCTGTGTTCCGGGGCATAGTGCGCCGGCACATGTGCATTAATGCTTTTCGTCTTTGTCCGCAGTTGGGTAAGGCATACTGCGCGTGCGCAAGGCAAGATTGCCTTGCGTAGGCATGTACTACGGAGGACACAGCATGAACTTCAATCCAATATTGCGGCCAGCCTGCAGCCAGCGGGTAAGGAAAGGGTGAATCAAACACCTGAAAACCCCGCCCATATGACCGCAAACCTGTCCCGCCAAATTCAGGTGACAGGTTCCCTTTAAATTCAAGAGCTTTTTTTTTTTTACCCCTTCAAACCCGAGCCTGTTTTCACATTCATGACCGGGCCAAATTTTTACAATTCTGACCCGTGTCACTTTATGAAGATATAACTCTGGAATGTTTTAACGGATCCCACTGATTCGGAGAATGTTTTGGTCGTAACATATTGCCCTTCATAATAGTGGTAACATTTCTTCATTATAAATTTAGAGAAAATTTCGAAATTTTCAAATTTTGAACTTTTATGCTCTTAAATCAGAAAGTTATGTCACACAAAATAGTTAGTAAATAACATTTCCCACATGTCTACTTTACATCAGCACAATTTTTTTACATTTTTACTTTTGTTAGAAGGGTTAAAAGTTGACCAGCAATTTCTCATTTTTACAAAAAAATTTACAAAACCATTTTTTTGGGGGGACCACCTCACATTTGAAATAACTGAGGGGTCTATATAATAGAAAATATCCAGAAGCAACACCATTCTAAAAACTGCAGCCCTCAAGGTGCCCAAAACCACATTCAAGAAGTTTGTTAACCCTTTTTTCACAAAACTTTTACTTTAGACCCCAATGTTTTTATTTTCACAAGGGTAACAGGAAAAAATGGGCCCCAAAATTTGTTGTGCAATTTCTTCTGAGCATGCGGATACCCCAATGTGGGGGAAAACCAATGTTTGGTCGCAAAGCAGAGCTCGGAAGTGAAAAAGTGCCATTTGACTTTTTGAATGCAAAATTTGCTGGAATCATTACCGAATCCCATGTCGCGTTTGGAGAACCCCTTTTTGGAAACTAGAGCCCCCAATTTATTTAGCTGTGTGGTGAGCACTTTGACTCCCCAGGTGCTTCACAGAAGTTTAGAATGTAGAGCCGTGAAAATAAAAAAAAAAATCTTTTCCAGAAAAATAATGATCTTTTAGCCCCATTTTCACAAGGGTACCAAGAGAAAATGGACCCTTAAATATGTTGTGCAATTACTCCTAAATATAATGATACCTCATATGTGGAGGAAAACCACTGTTTGAGCACACGTCAGGTATCGGACGGGAAGGAGTGACCTTTTGGAATGCAGATTTTGATTGAATGGTCTGTGGTTTGCATTTGCCGCCTTTGGAGAGCCCCTGATATGCCTTAACAGTGGAAAACCCCCCCACTAGTGACTATGTTAGAACTGATCTAGTGTTTTCTTGGTATGTGAAATTTTTAATGTAGTGGCATACGTGAGTTGCGTAGTGTACGTCAGGTTGGCATATGTGAGTTATGTAAGTCATAAATAAATTTACTAGTCCATGGATGAGTTCAGGTGTCACACTGATAAATGGTGTCCTTTTGTATGATCTTTCAATAACATACCGTATTTTTTGGATTTTAAGACGCACTTTCCCCCCCCCAAATTTGGGGGGAAAATGGGGGTGCATCTTATAATGTGGATATACCTTACCGGCCACAGGCTGGGATGAGGGGGCGTTCAGATGTGCGATGCAGTGCGCCGCTGCGGTGTCCGCTGCGAGGGCCCTGCCAACATCTTGTGAAAGCCCAGAGCCCCTGCAGTGACATGGGTTTCCTATGCAGTGGACTGGACTCCAGGAAAGTGGCTGCTGGCCAGGGGCGGCAGATGGAGATCTCGGCACCCACAGAGGAGCGCCGCACCGCACATCCCCTCATCCCAGCATGCGGCCTGCAGCAACGCTCCACTTTTGCCTCCTCCAGCGGCGACCCTGGGTCCCCGCTTCACCGCAGCCACCACCCCCAGTAAGCAATAAGACGCATGGATTATAAGAAGCACCACATTTTTATTAACCCCTTCATGACCTTGGGATTTTCCGTTTTTCTGTGTTCTTTTTTCGCTCCCCTCCTTCCCAGAGCCATAACTTTTTTATTTCTTCGTCAATATGGCCATGTGAGGGCTTATTTTTAGCGGGACAAGTTGTGCTTTTGAGCGACATCATTGGTTTTACCGTGTCGGGTACTAGAAAACGGGAAAAGAATTCCAAGTGCGGTGAAATTGCAAAAAAAAGTGCATTTCCACACTTGTTTTTTGTTTGGCTTTTTTACTAGGTTCACTAAATGCTAAAACTGACCTGTCATTATGATTCTCCAGGTCATTAAGAGTTCATAGACACCAAACATGTCTAGGTTCTCTTTTATCTAAGTGGTGAAAAAAGATTCCAAACTTTGCTAAAAAAAACACAAAAAAAACTGCGCCATTTTCCGATACACGTAGCGTCTCCATTTTTCGTGATCTGGGGTTGGTTGAGGGCTTATTTTTTGCTATCCAAGCTGACGTTTTTAATAATACCATTTTTGTGCAGATACGTTCTTTTGATCGCCCGTTATTGCATTTTAATTCAATGTCGCGGCGACCAAAAAAACGTAATTCTGGTGTCTCTAATTTTTTTCTCGCTACGCCGTTTAGCGATCAGGTTAATGCTTTTTTTTAATTGATAGATCGGGCGATTCTGAATGCGGCGATACTAAATATGCGTAGGTTTGATTTTTTTTTTATTGTTTTATTTTGAATGGGGCGAAAGGGGGGTGATTTAAACTTTTATATTTAGCAAGCCTGCAATTCAGCTACATAGGAGCAATCTGATGATCGCTCCCATGTAGCTGAGCCGATCAAGTTGTGCCAGCTTCTAGCCTCCCATGGAGGCTATTAAAGCATGGCAAAAGTAAAAAAAAAAAAGTAAAAAAAAACAAAAAACAAATGAGCGCCGAACACAGGCGCTCATAGCAATCCAGCATCAGCAACCATAGAGGTCTCAAGGACCTCTATGGTTACTATGCAGACGAATCGCTGACCCCCGATCATGTAACGGGGGTCGGCGATGTGCTCATTTCCGGCCCAATGGCCGGAAGCGCCGGTTAAAAGCCGCTGTCAGCATTTGACAGCGGCATTTAACTAGTTAATAGCGGCGGGTGGATCGCGATTCCACCCGTCGCTATTGCGGGTACATGTCAGCTGTTCAAAACAGCTGACATATCCCAGCTTTGATGCGGGTTCACCCGGAGCCCGCATCAAAGCGGGGGTTCTGACCTCGGACGTACTATCCTGTCCGAGGTCACAAAGGGGTTAAAAAAAAATTTTTGGCCTATTTTTCTCCTCAAAATTTGGGGTGCGTCTTATAATCCGGTGGGTCTTAAAATCCGCAAAATATGGTACTTTGCATCTTTTTTGTGACTTTCCTCACTTTCCAGTTTGAGGGACCTTACCGGGGAAATGTTGCCCTGGTACAACAGGGGCACTTTTAGTCCCAGAAGTAATGGGGCCCGCTCCTTTCTGACTGCCAGATATTAGGGCCTTGATCACTACTTTATGGAACCGAAGTAAGGTCCCATTCTGGCCTGCACATCGTGCTAGCAAGAAAGCGATGTACATTGACATCTGTACAATGTGCAAAGCCAGTTTCTTGAGACCACAGAGATCAACTCCCCCCATGGTCTTGCTTTACCCCAGTACACAGGCTGGTTTCGTGATCTGTGTGAGGTACCTCGTACAGCAGTAGGGGTGTTGCCATCACCATGTATGGTGGACAAGAAAAGGACATCCCTCTTGTCCTTGTAATTGACCACCAGCAAGTTTTTGCTGCATCGGGCACTGCTTTCACCCTTTCTGAGCAGCTGCCCAATTAGCGTACTAGGGAGGCCTTAATGATTTTTGCAGACAGTACTGCAGGCTGCGGTGCTCGCCCAGAGAGGGACTTGAAGAGCGTGATGCCGATATAAAAGCTATCTACATAGGAGTGATAACCTTGATCCAGCAGCGGGTGCACCAAATCCCACACAATTTTCCCACTCACTCTCAGGACAGGGGGCATTCAGGGGGTTGAATCTGGATGTCCTTCCATTCATGAAAACTAAACCTGTGGGTGTACCCTGAGGTACTCTCGCACAGCTTAGGTTTCTTTCACACTAGCGTCGGCACGGGGCCGTCGCTATGCGTCGGGCTGACGTGCCGACGCGCGTTGTGAAAGTGATGCCCGACGTGGGCAGCGGAAGCAGTCTTATGACGCTTCCGCTGCCCCATTGTAAGGTCCGGGGAGGAGGGGGCGGAGTTTCAACCGCGCATGCGCGGTCAAAAATGGCGGACACGACACGAAAAAAAGTTACATGTCCATGTGCCGACGGTCCGCCAAAACACGACGCAACCGTCGCACTGCGACAGGTGGCCATACGTCGCAATGCGTCGCTAATGTAAATCTATGGGGAACAAACGCATCTTGCGGACAACTTTGCAGGATGCGTTTTTTCTCCTAAACGACTCATTGCGACGTACAGCAAACAACGCTAGTGTGAAAGTAGCCTTAGAGAGTATAATTCTGTACCTGGCCCTCTCACTGGGCAGGCATTGATGGAATTTGAGCCTCCCCTTGAAATGGACAAATCCATGCAGATGTCCTTTTGAGCGTTGTACACCTCAGCAAACTTGTTGCTGAAGTGCTCAATGACTGGCTGAACTTTGAAAAGTTGGTCAATGTTGGGGTCATCTCGGGGAGGACACCGTGCATTATCATTGCAAAGCAAGAATTTGTGGATGGCCTCAAAGCGTGTCCGTACCATAGCCATGCGGAACACAGGAGTGTTATACAAAACGTCAACACTCCAATACTGCTGAATTTCTGGCTTCCTCACTAACCATGTGAAGAACCAGGACTCAAAACATCATCATTTCTACTGTGTCCAGTTGGCAATCAAAGTCAGATTTTGGGATAAAAATTGTTGTGCGTAGAAATTTGTCTGCAACACCATGAGATTTACAAAATCTTCAGAGAAAAAGACTTTGAAAAAGTCAATTTCTGTGAGGCCAGTAATGTCAAATTGGATTCCTGATTGCACCACAAAATCAGGAATCTGCGGCTCATAATTTTCAGGAGGTGAGGTCCATATGGGGTCAGTAACAGTGGGCGCTAATTCAGTTTCTGTCCTGGGGTATCTGCGTGGCAGTTCGGTATCACTAGAGCAAGAAGAGGAAGAAAAATAAAGGAAGGTGGGATCCTCTCCCTCACTTGTCAGTGTTGGAGGCAAGTAAAACAAATGCCTGTTCAGCTGAATACCACATGTATGTGGTGTTTGTGTGTGTATCAAATTTTATTCAGGTATGTGTGAGTGCTTGGTGTAAACTGCTTTTTTTATTTAGAAGAGGAAAAAATATATATAAAGAAAAATATAAAAATTTGGTAAAAAAAAAACCAACAAACTTACTAAGTGGATATCAGTGAGAAACAAATTACTGAGCGCCTGCAACTGACACAAAACCTGACTTAATTCAGTAAAAAATACTGTAGTGGTCACCGATTACCACAAAGTGAGGGTTAAAATAAGGATTAAGCATGGAAAGAAAAACCTGCCTCATCCAAAAACATATTTCACAGGAACCCATTAATACACAGTATGAAATGCACCAATGCTATATATGGTTGCATTCAAGAGGTCTAATTCACATAAAATACATTACTTGATCTTTCCAATCCCACCTACAAGCCAATACAATAAACCAGTGGTAATTGTAGGCTGTTTATTGGAAAGTATGAACCCACCTAATGCAAAAACAAATTGCTAGAAGTGTCATACAATTCATAAACACAACTTACATTACTATCAATTTGGATATAAAGGCCTTCAACGTGGTTTTAAAGGAACCGGTCAGAAGGTTTTTTTGCTATGTAATTTGCATAGTCGTGCCATTGGGAGTCCATTTTGGTGGAATCATTATAAAATGGACAGACTCCTAAAATAAATAATAAATAGGGTACAGTAGTTCAGTGCAGGATGTGCTGTATATTTTTTCATAATAATTTGGGAATGTTATGAAATGTCCTATAAATATCTGTTTTGTTCCTGATCTAAGGATCTCGGCTTTTAGTTGAAGGTGAATCTGTGCTGCACTTTATGCACATGCTCAGTAGTGAAACTCCTCGTCCAGGGCTATGGAGTCGGAGTTGGGAGTCAGAGTCAGGGAAAGTGAGTAGGCTGAGTCGGAGGTTTGGCTTACCGACTCCACAGCCCTGGTAATCTGAGAGAACTATATTGTCAGAGTAGATGTGTCACTTACTGAGCTATGTTTTGAGGTTTCAATACAATCAATGCTTCAATAATTGTTTTACCAGCAGGAGATTATCACTACAGGACAACTACTCTCGTGCATCCTAGTCCAACTATACCCCCCACCATTGATTAGCAGCTTTCTCTCACTAAACAGTGTACACAAAAAGCTATGTTGTGGCCATGGTTATACACACCTCTCACCTCAGTTCTGCTAGATCTGCAGCAAATAATAATGTAACTGTGCTGAAAAAGAGAATGGACAGCAACTCCAAAAATCATACATTTATCTAATGTCGCTAGGTAAAAATATATATAACTGTACATGAGGATCTTAGTTTAACATTCTGATCAGAGTGTATGAAGCCCACTGCCACATCACGGCAAACCTCTCAGTGGGTCCCTATCGCCCTAACGGAGCAGAATCGTGTGCCGACCACCGCCGCAGCGACAATGCACACCGGCAGGGAGGACGGCCTGGTTCCTCACAGTACCCATGCTCCAAGACTGAGTCCCCATGACTCCAGACCGCGCCGCCCCACCAGCACAAAAACATAGCAATACTGTGACAATCATAACTGTTGCAACTAGTAAACTAAGTGATACATCGCTGGAATCTGGATTTCGGTCTCTACATCATGCTGCTGTCAGATTACATGGCAAAAACGTGCTGACAGATTTGCTTTAATGGAGTCTCAGCCATTCCTTTAAAACTATTTCTAAACAGAAACATCTATTCCTATAAATAACATTAGCCGGACTCTACTGGTTACAGATTATTCTGTATTATAGGGTTATACTGCTAATTGGGAATGTAATGTACCCAAAGAAGACTGTACATAAAAAAGCAAAAGCAAATATAAAGTATGTCAATATTAGTCAAATTTAGGAAAACATTTGTTAAAGGGAATCTAAAAATAGGATCAACCCTTCTAAATCGTCTATATCGGTATGCAGGTCATACAAAGTGGAACAGAACAATTCTTTTATATCTGTGATCTGATGTCCTATTCCCAAGAAATACACATTTTTCTTAATATGTAAATGAGCTGCTAAGATCTATGGACTGGACCTAGATATCCATGTGAATCTGCCTCCACAGCTTATTTTAAAGAAAAAGCAAACTGTTTATTACTTGTCTCAGATTGGTAATGCTAAGGGAGATCAGTGTCCAGCTCATAAATCTTAACAGCAAATTTACATATTTAAAAAAAGGGAATTTCTCTGAAAAAAGACATCAGATTGCCAATATCAGAGTATCATTTTATTAAGCTCTCTATGACCTACAAGCCCATGTACAGATTTGGCCATTTAGTAGAGATTGGCGAACCCGAACAGTAAAGTTTGGCGTCCGTACCAAATATCTACTGTTTACGCACGGACAACAAACACTGACTTCACCAGGAAGTCCGTGTTTCTGTTCGGGTTCGGCCCCCCGAACACCGGGTGTTTGTCGCTGAGTCATGTGCATGACAGTGTGGCAAACACTGCTTCTGATCGTAGGTAAAATACCGTATATACTCGAGTATAGGCCGAGATTTTCAGCCCAATTTTTGGGCTGAAAGTGACCCTCTCGGCTTATACTCGAGTCAGTGTCGGTGTAGGGTCGGCGGGTGAGGGGGAGCGGCGGCTGTCCCTGCATGTCCGATGGTCTCCGGGCAGCTCTTCCTGTGTTCAGCGGTCACGTGGTACCGCTCATTAAAGTAATGAGCGGTACGTGACTGCTGAACACAGGAAGATGCCGCAGGCTCCCGGAGACCATCTGACAGAGAGACGCTGCCAGGGACCTTGCCGGGAGCAGGTGAGTATATTGGGGGAGGTAAGCATTGCGTGATAGTCACCTTCCTCATTGCACTGCTGCGCACTGCTCTGTCTTCCGTCCTCTGGCTGTAACTGTTCAGGTCAGGGGGCGTGATGACGTGATTAGTGCGCGCTGCCCTCTGCTTGAACAGTCAGTGCCGAGGATTGAAGACAGAGCAGCATGCAGCAGTGGAACGTGGAAGGTGACTATCGCAAGTGCCGGGGGCCTGAGCGAGAGATGAGAGAGGTGAGTATGTGATTTTTTTTATTTTAATTGCAGCAACAGCAAATGGGGCAAATGTGTGGAGCATCTTATGGGGCAACAATGTATGGAGCATCGTATGGGGCCACAATATATGGAGCATCTCATGGGGCCACAATGTATGGAGCATCGTATGGGGCCACAATATATGGAGCATCTCATGGGGCCACAATGTATGGGTCATCTCATGGGGCCATAATGTATGGAGCATCTTATGGGGAATAATGTTTTGAACATCTTATGGAGCCATAATGTATGGAGCATCTTATGGGGCCACAATGTATGGAGCATCTTATGGTGCCATAATGTGTGGAGCATCTTATGGGGCCATAATGTATTGAGCATCTTATTGGGCCATAATGTGTAGAGCATCTTATGGGGCCATCAACCTTTATGCAGCATTGTATGGGGCAAATGTTTCTATGGAGCATCTTATGGGGCCATTATTAACCTTCGTGCAGCATTATATGGGGCGTATTTTGTATGGAGCATCTTATGGGGCACACCATGAACTGTATGGAGCATTATATGGGGCTCCTGATTCAATATAGATATTCAAAAACACTTAACCTACTGATGCCTCAATTAATTTTACTTTTATTGGTATCAATTTTTATTTTTGACATTAACCGGTAGCTGCTGCATTTTCCACCCTAGGCTTATACTCGAGTCAATAAGTTTTCCCAGCTTTTTGTGGCAAAATTAGGGGGGTCGGCTTATACTCGGGTCGGCTTATACTCGAGTATATACGGTAATTACCGCCGGTCAGACAGCCACTTTTCCCACATTGTCAGATGACAGCGTGAACCCGCAGTTGTGATAGGAGATAAAAAGTTTACCTCAGGTCACTGGCATCAGCTGATAGGACTACTGCTCCCATCAGCCTACGCCTGCTGCCGCTAATGACAGCGAGAGTAGGAGTGGCTGATGAAAGTATTCATCAGCTGGCTCCTGTGCTCTAAATAAATAATTTTAAGAGAAAACGGTGTTGGGTTCCCCTGTATTTTTGTTAATCAACTAGACAAAACTGACAGGTGGGGGCTGCTACCCTCAGCTGTTTGCGTTAGCATGGCTGGTTTTAAAGAATAAAGGGGTCCACACACTGCTTTTTTAATTTTTTAAACAAATGATTTAAAAAACTGGCGTGGGGTTCCCCCCATTTTTTACAACCAGCCTTGCTAAAGCAGACAGCTGGTATTTTCAGGCTGGTAAAAGGCCATGGATATTGGCCCCTCCACCCTAAAAATAGCAGCTCGCAGCTGCCCAGAAAAGGAACATCTATTAGATGCGCCAATTCTGGCGCTTTGCCTGGCTCTTCCCACTTGCCCTGTAGAGGTGGCAAGTGGGGTTTGTGACGGGGTGTACGGCAGAGCAAGAAGGGACAACAAGCCGAGGGATGATTCAACAGATTTATTATCAAGAACGCTGGAACAGCACATGCAGGTAGATCTACAGAGTCCACAATTAGTCCAACGGAACAGGTTCGGGGGCACCTCCCGATAATCCTTGTGCCAGCTAACAAAGCAATAGTCCACAATTAGTCCAACGGAACAGATTCGGGGGCACCTCCCGATAATCCTTGTGCCAGCTAACAAAGCAATAGTCCACAATTAGTCCAACGGATCCCAAAACAATCTCACGAACGACGAGATATGTCCTCAGCTCAAGTCTCGCTCCCGCAGTCACAGATGGACGTGGGGTCTTGCCTCGCCTAAGAATCCCCACTCCTTCTCCTTCAAGGGTCAACTCACATCTGATCTCAAAAAAAAGAATGGATCGTCTGAGCTCCTGGGATCCACCCATGAAGGGGGTAGGGGTCACACCTTCTATTCAATGGTTGGGTCCACCAGAAGATTCTAGACTAGTCTGCTCCTCTTAGTCTATCCAGTCTGTGCATTTGACTAGCCACCTGCTGTGAGGAAGAATGGCTATTCCTTCACTAGTGGTGTTGACAAAGCTTAATTACATTATAGCTCAGGGCTGCAAGTATTGGGGGAAGGAGACAGGTTAAGTTACATACATCCCATGACATTGCAAAGTGTACAATAAATACAACCAAAGAGAAGTCGCACCACATCATGACATATTATACAAAATACTGGACAGAGAAAAAAAAAGTACATATCATGACAATCCCTTCCCCTCCCAATTTGTGTACGTACTAGGGACCTCTACAGGTCGCTGGTTAAGTACACACAGACATGGCTGACCGGACTCAGGGCTCCTCTTGCCTGAACAGTCCATCTGCATTTTGGTGTTGGCTCCCTCTTCTGTATTGTATGGTGCAGTTGTAGACTTTAAGGCGGGCTCCATTTTACATCCTCTTTGACTTAAACTCTGCTACCGGCACCCACAAATCGACATTGTAGCTCTCCCACATCATTTCCTAAGACAATATCTGCAGGCAGGCCCCTCATCACCCCAACCACGCATTGCTTGACCCCAAAGCCAAAGTCCAGTTCTACGCTTGCTTTTGGGATATTCTTCCATTCGCCTCCAGCTAATTCAATGGTAATCCCAGGTCCATGCTGTATTGCCTCTGGCCGAACCACTCTGGGATCAGCTATGGTGAGAAATGCCCCAGAGTCACAAAACCCAAGAACTCTCCGACCATCCAGCATGACCTCCTGTACGTGCTTTCTTTGAGGATTAAAGGAACTCGTGGCTGTGGCCCGCACCCCATAAACCCCTAATGGTCGAACATGGGTTTCTGAGCTATTAGGCAAATCAATTTGTAGCGGTGGCACCTCTTCCCCCATTGTATTTGGCTGTAAATAATTGATAGGCCGATTTGGTGCAGGATCATTTCTCAATTGACCCTGAGGGCAGGCGTCTTGCAGATGCCCAGCCTGCCCACATCGGTAACATCTGCGCTGTATCGCACTCCTTCCCATATGTACTCTGGGGACGGAGGTAAGGGAACCTGGAGGCTGATATCTATGTGACGGTGCATGCGGTCGTTGTTGGGGTTGAGACCGATTTCTCCACTGTATAGCTGGGCAGGTGGCCTGCAGATGCCCAGGATGCCCACATCCATAACACCTGCGCTCTACTACTTTCTCTCCTTGTAGCATTTCAGAGGAAGGGGTAGGACTAGCTGGAAGGTGAGTCACATGGGTATCAACATGAGGTGGTGGTCTAGTGGGACAGCAAACTTTGGGGACTGAAGGACAAGAGACCACTGGTGGTGGGGTGTTGGTATTTTTTACTCCATCCACCAGTAAATTTTTCCAATGAGGCTTGATAGTGAGAACCTCATCAGCAAAAGCAGCAGCTTGCTCCACTGTCGCTGGTCTCCTCTCACACACCCATTCCTGGATCTCAGCTGGGCACTTGAAGTAGAACTGCTCTTTTAGGATAACCTGGAGGAAGGTCTCCCAGGTTAAGGCCTCCTCTGCCTCCAGCCAGCGATGACATATTTGTTTGAGTCTGTGGGCATACATCTTGAAAGACACTTCCTCATCACAGGCGAAAGTACGGAACTGAGTCCTGTAAGTGTCTGGGGAAACAGCATAATGTTCTAGAATAGTCTGTTTAATCTCCGCATACTCACAGTTCCCCCGAGGGTCCATAGCTCTATAGGCTGCGGCAGCTCCACCCTCTAAGAGCCCCACCAGATGTCGGACTCACTCCCTTTCCGGGACTTCCATTAATCGACACTGATGCTCAAAGTCCTGGAAGAAGCCCTCAATATCGCCTGCAGCCTCATTAAACAGCTTGAAGTCTTTGCGGGACACTCTGGGGAGTTCCCTCATGGTGGGTGCTGGGGTTACAGTCTGTCTGGAGCTTCTAGCTGCTTCCAAAGCGATCTGCCTCTCCAGCAATGCCATCTCCTGAGCTCTGTGAATGGCCTCCCTCTTATCGTCTATGGTGGCCTCTTCTCCCAGCAATGCCAACTCCTCCTCGTACCACACAACCCACTGACTTTTTTGGGTATTTACCTCCAGCTGAAGTCTTTCTTCCGTTTGCTGTGGGGATCCTCCCTCAGCATAATCTTGCAGGCAAACTCCTTCCAAAGCCTCAAGTAGCTGCTACTTGGAGAGTCCCTTGTAGCTGACTCCCAGTTCACGGGCCTTTGTTTGTAGGTTCACCGCAGTCCAGTTCTTGTACTCCGCGGTGCTGGTTCCCGATGTTGATGGGCCTTTGTCCTCCATTCCTTCTGCTCTGATCCCACCGCTGCCACCAGTTTCTGACGGGGTGTACGGCAGTGCAAGAATGGACAACAGGCCGAGGGATGATTCAACAGATTTATTATCAAGAACGCTGGAACAGCACATGCAGGTAGATCTACAGAGTCCACAATTAGTCCAACGGAACAGGTTCGGGGGCACCTCCCGATAATCCTTGTGCCAGCTAACAAAGCAATAGTCCACAATTAGTCCAACGGATCCCAAAACAATCTCACGAATGACGAGATATGTCCTCAGCTCAAGTCTCGCTCCGT
Source organism: Ranitomeya variabilis (assembly GCF_051348905.1). Taxonomy (NCBI): domain Eukaryota; kingdom Metazoa; phylum Chordata; class Amphibia; order Anura; family Dendrobatidae; genus Ranitomeya; species Ranitomeya variabilis. Next base: position 181,684,100 of record NC_135234.1, read on the forward strand.
TCGCTTCCGCAGTCACAGATGGACGTGGGGTCTTGCCTCGGCTAAGAATCCCCACTCCTTCTCCTTCAAGGGTCAACTCACATCTGATCTCAAAAATAAGAATGGATTGTCTGAGCTCCTGGGATCCGCCCATGAAGGGGGTAGGGGTCACACCTTCTATTCAATGGTTGGGTCCACCAGAAGATTCTAGAGTGGTCTGCTCCACTTAGTCTATCCAGTCTGTGCATTTGACTAGCCACCTGCTGTGAGGAAGAATGGCTATTCCTTCACTAGTGGTGTTGACAAAGCTTAATTACATTATAGCTCAGGGTTGCAAGTATTGGGGGAAGGAGACAGGTTAAGTTACATACATCCCATGACATTGCAAAGTGTACAGTAAATACAACCAAAGAAGTCGCACCACATCATGACATATTATACAAAATAAAGGACAGAGAAAAAAAAGTACATATCATGACAGGGTTCATATTTGTGGGGTTGATGTCACCTTTGTATTGCACGGTGATATCAAGCCCACAGGTTAGCAATGGAGAGAAGTCTATAAGACACCTATCCATTACTTATCCTATTGGAAATAAACACACAGCAAGAATAAAATCCATTACTTGAAATAAAAACAAAACACACTATTTAAAAAAAAACAGTTATACTCACCTAACGCCCATTCCATTGAATCCCTCATCTTCTGTAATAAAACAAAAATAAAAACAACAATATCCCTCACCAGTCCGACGTTCTGTCCCACGCCGTAATCCATTGTCTGGGGTTAATTCGTTTTCAACCTTGACAGTGCCAAGATGCAACTGTCTAGGCTGAAACCACTGGGGAATGAGCTTCTCCAGCATCAGTGAGCAGCGGTGACCTCATCCAGGTTACCGCAGGTCACTGAGGCGGTGTTCCCAACTGGGCTAATGAACTGCGGTGACCTCCCTTCAGTGAGATCACCATTAGCACAGTGAGAAAAAGTCTTACGGTGCAGAGGCGAGTTCACCGGGAGAATTGAACTGCAGTGAACTTGCCTCTGCACTGTGAGACTTTTTCTCACTGTGCTAGTGGTGATGTCGCCGGAGGGAGGTCATCACAGTTCATTGGCCCAGCTGGGAACGCAGCCTCAGTAACCTGCGGTAACCTCGATGAGGTCACCATTACTTACTGATGCTGCGTTTACAGCAGCTCACTCCCCCCATGGTTCTCAGCCTGGATGGTCGCATCTTGGCATCATCCAGGTTGATAACTATCAATCCTCAGACACTGAATACGTTGTGAGACAGGACAACGGACAGGTCGGGGATATTGCGGTTTTTAATTTTGGTTTTATTACAGGTGACGAGGGATTCAATTGAATGGGTGTTAGGGTATAACTGTGTTTGTTATTTTTAAATAAAAGAAGGAAAAGTGCGTTTTGTTTTTATTTAAAAAAAGGACTTAATTCTCGCTGTGTGTTTATGTAAAATATAACTATAGGTTTAGTAATGGATAGGTGTATAATAGACACCTGTCCATTACTAATCTGTGGGCTTGATGTTACTAGACAATATAAAGGTGACATCAACCCCATAAATATGAACCCCACTTTCCACCGCTACAGGGAAAGTGGGAAAAGCCGGGCAAACTGCCAGAATTGGTGCATCTAATAGAAGTGCCTCTTCTGGGCAGCTGCGGGCTGCTATTTTAAGGCTGGGTGGGGTCAATATCCATGACCCCTTACCAGCCTGACAATACCAGCCCCCAGCTGTCTACTTTAGCAAGGCTTGTTGATAACCAACTTTGCTAATGCTGACAGCTGAACGTTGCAGTCCCCCCACGCTGTAAGTTTTGACAGGCTAGTTATCAAAAAATACAGGGGAAACCACACCATTTTTTTGTAAATTATTTTTTTTAGTATGCAGGAGCCGGCTGATGAATGCTCCCATCAGCAGATCCTGCTCACTTATTAGCTGCAGCAGGCGTTGGCTAATGGGAGCATTAGTCCAATCAGTTAACGCCAGTGACCTGAGGTAAACTTTATACCTCCCATCAAAGCTGCAGGCTCATGCTGTCATTTGACACTGTGAGCACCATGGCTCTCTGACCGGCAATAATGACGTTACCGCCGATCAGAAGCACTGTTTGCCACGCTGTCATGCACATGACAGCATGGCAAACACTGGATGTTTGGGCTCCCCATTCAAGTGAATGGGGTCGAGGTTTGGGTCCGAGTACTGTTCTGGTACCCGAACCCAAACTATTTTTTAACTGTTTGTCCGAACCCAACCATCAAGGTGTCTGCCCATCTCTAATTAGGAAGTTTTAATTCTACTGACCTGCCCTTTAAAAGAGGTTGTCTTTATTAGGACATATCTACTATATAATTGTCTAAGGTCCACTTCCATCTTTCTGTCTGTCTTTCTGTCTGTCTGTAACGGAAATCCCAAGTCGTTGATTGGTCGCGGCAAAACAGCCACGACCAATCAGCGACGGGCACAGTCTGGTGGCAAAATGGCCGCTCCTTACACCCCGCAGTCAGCGCCCACTCCATACTCTCCGCAGTCAGCGCTCACACAGGGTTAATGGCAGTGTTAGCGGACCGCGTTATGCCGCGGTGTAACGCACTCCGTTAACGCTGCTATTAACCATGTGTGACCAACTTTTTACTATTGATGCTGCCTATGCAGCATCAATAGTAAAAAGATCTAATGTTAAAAATAATTTAAAAAAAATAAAAAATAGTTATATACTCACCGTCCGTTGGCCCCTCGGATCCAGAACAGGCCTTTCCCGCTCCTCGCGACGCTCCGGTGATCGCTCCATGCATTGCGATCTCGCGAGATGATGACGTAGCGGTCTCGCGAGACCGCTACGTCATCATCTCACGAGACCGCTACGTCATCATCTCGCGAGACCGCAATGCACTCTTGGGACCGGAGCGTGCGAGGAGCATCTGTAAACGCTTCGCCTGGATCCGGGGGCCAACGGAAGGTGAGTATATAACTATTTTTTATTTTAATTCTTTTTTTTAACAGGGATATGATGCCCATATTGCTATATACTAGGCGGACTGTGCAATATACTTGAAATATACTACATCTCTGTACTATGTACTATGTGAGCTGTGCAATATACTACATGGGCTGTGCAATATACTACGTGGCTGTGCAATATCCTACGTGGGCTGTGCTATATACTACGTGGGCTGTGCTATATACTACGTGGGCTGTGCTATATACTACGTGGGCTGTGTTATACACTATGTGGGATGTGCTATATATTACGTGGGCTGTGCTATATACTACATGGCTGTGTTATACACTACGTGGGCTGTTATATACTATGTGGGCTGTGCTATACACTACGTGGGCTGTGTTATACACTACGTGGGCTGTGTTATATACTGCGTGCATGGGCTGTTATATACTACGTGAGCTGTGTTATATGCTACGTGGGCTGTTATAAACTACGTGGTTGTGTCATATGCTATGTGGGCTGTTATACACTCCGTGGGCTGTGCTATATACTCCGTGGCCTGTGTTATATACTCCGTGGACTGTGCTATATACTCCGTGGGCTGTGCTATATACTCCGTGGGCTGTGCTATATACTCCGTGGGCTGTGCTATATACTCCGTGGGCTGTGCTATATACTCCGTGGGCTGTGCTATATACTACATGGCTGTGCAATATACTACGTGGCTGTGCAATATACTACGTGGCTGTGCAATATACTACGTGGGCTGTTGTATACTATGAGGCTGTGCTATATACTATGTGGCCGGCCGCGAACAATCAGCGACAGGCGCAGTCCGGCCGGGATTTGAACCACGCTTCGCTAATTGGTCGCGGTTGGCCGAATCCTGTGTATTCAATGTATTATTCTAAAATCTTCATAAATAAACTACATACATATTCTAGAATACGCGATGCATTAGAATCGGGCTACCATCTAGTGGTCATTATAAAGGGAGGTTCCCCATTCATTACTTTCAAGTTGCCATTCGAATCATCCATCTAATCTGAAACATCATCACTAGTGATGAGGGAATATACTCGTTACTCCAGATTTCTCGAGCACGCTTGGGGATCCTCCGAGTATTTTTTAGTGCTTGGAGATTTAGTTTTTCTGGCCGTAGCTGAAATAATTTACATCTGTTAGCCAGCATAAGTACATGTCGGGGTTGCCTGGTTGCTCGAGAAATCTCGAGTAACGAGTATATTCGCTCATCACTAATCATCACAAAATATGACGTTTTCTCTGTAGTTCTCTCTCTCTGGATAAACATTTCCCCACCAAAGTTGTTCATAGGGTCCTCCACACTTGGCCCAAATTAACCTACTGAATTCAAGTTAGAAAACCTGCAACTGGCCCAAAAAATTGAGGTCCATACACCGACCTTTAATTTGAGATGTGTGAAGCTGGCCTCAACTGTGGTTGCTTGTGATGAGACAACCCCATTAATAAGTTAGATCTGCTCTGACATCTATTTACAGTGATGCATCAAATTATTTTAATTTTACTGGAGGAAAATGTCTTATCAGAATTTGTAGATTATCAGATGCTTTGTGATTTATTGATGTATTGGGGTCCATTAAGGGGGATATCCACCTAAATGTATTTTTAGAAATATCACAGACAGAGAGATTGAGACAGAGTGAGAATGACGTTTCTACTGACTGCAGCCAAGAATTTTCCCCTTGTCTGCTGTCACCACAGTGCCTGACAGATGAATCATGTCTGAAAGATTGTTTGTAATCAGGTAGCACATAGCTAGAGACCAGTACATCTCAGATTACTCAGGACTTCAGTCCAGACCAGAACTTAGAACTCATGGTAGAGAAAGTCAAGGAAGCTTGGCAGAACTTATTCCACACACCTTTTATATAACAGAAAGAACCATATTACAATCAAAATAATGAGGATTAGAATTTCCTTTTAGCCAAAAAAATTAAGGCCATGCTTATGTTCCACTGCTGATAAATATTTTCACAAAGTTGAGCCTGCTCAATTTCTGCATCTTATGTATCTTTGTTGCAGGCAACAACTCAGAGGTCATGTATGATTCTTTGGGGCTTGTGTTGCTGTCCTGGCCAGCAGTTTGGGAGGTAACTGTCACGGTGTGACCGGACCCAACAGGTGATCGGTCAACGGACGGCACAACACACAAACAGCGGCATGGAAAAGGTGAGAGGAAGGCCCTATTCGTAGGGAATAGGGGATGGTCACCACCTGCGCTCAAACCTGAGCCTCTCCCTGCTCCCCTAATGACCTATGTGGGTCCTTCCCCCCGCCGCAGTCAGGATACCTTGTCCCTAGTAGTCACCTATTACTGCCCTGGCTAGTGAACTGGCAGGCAAGGAGCACTAGCCTCACCTCTGCAGATAATACACAGAAAGGAAGTGTCAAAGACCAAAAGGGACAAGGTCACAAAAACACCACATTTAGCTTATGAACACCGCTGCTAAGCTCCACACCACAGAAAACAACAGCAACTGGACTCCAATAACCAGACGTGGATAACAACAGAGAGCTGCTCCTGCTAGGCTGGAAAGAAACTGTGTCACCAACAGTCAGCTGATGCATCAGGTGACCTTTCAAAAGATGGTGGGAGTGGTCACCACCTGCATCAAATATGGCTGGTTTCACACTTGCGTTTTGATCTGCAGCGTTTTAAATAAAAACGCATGTGGTGAAAACACGCATGAAAACGCATGCAAACGGTGCATTTTTTTAGACGCATGCATTTTTGCGGCAAAAAAAAATGCGGCAAAACGCAGCATTTTCCCACGTTTACATGCGTTTTTTCCCGCGTTTGCGTTTTTGAAACACATGCTGAGAAGTGTATGACAGCTGCCAATCATCAAAATCAACTAGAAAACACACTATTAATATAGAATTAGCTAGGGTTAGGATCCCTAGGGTTAGGGTTAGGGGTAGCTTTTTATTAGAATGTCCTGGGCACCAGGTCACTGATAAGCCACCCCCCACCATCAAGCTGATAAAGGGATCCAAACCCTAACCCTAACCCTACCCCTAACCCTAACCATAGGGATCCAAACCCTAACCCTACCCCTAACCCTACCTCTAACCCTAACCCTACACCTAACCATAACCCTTGGGATCCTAACCCTAACCCTAACCATAGGGATCCAAACCCTAACCCTACCCCTACCCCTAACCCTACCCCTAACCATAACCCTTGGGATCCTAACCCTAACCCTACCCCTAACCATAACCCTTGGGATCCTAACCCTAACCCTACCCCTAACCATAACCCTTGGGATCCTAACCCTAACCCTAACCCTACCCCTAACCATAACCCTTGGGATCCTAACCCTAACCCTAACCATAGGGATCCAAACCCTAACCCTACCCCTAACCCTACCCCTAACCCTAGGGATCCTAACCCTAACCCTAAGGGTTAGGGTTAGGATCCCTAGGGCTAGGGTTAGTATTCCTAGGGTTACTAGGGATCCTAACCCTAACCCTAAACGTTACCCTAGGGATCCTAACCCTAACCCTAAGGGGTGCTTAAAAGCTCATGCGTTTACATAGACAGCAATGCATTTTTTTGCCGCGAAAAAACGCATGCGTTTTTTCGCGGCAACAAAACGCCGCTAGAAATTACTACAGGTTGCATTTCTGCAAATGAACGCACGCGTCAAAAAACGCATGCGTTGCCGAAAACGCGTCAAAACGCATGCGTTTTTAATGTTAAGTATAGGAAAAAACGCATGCGTTTTTTGCGTTTTTTAGCGCTAAAACGCAGCTTACAAAACGCAAGTGTGAAACCAGCCTAACCCAGCAACACTGCAGTAACATCAGATTGCCAGCGAGGGAAAAACTGACATTAACCCCCGATAGTCCAAAAGGAAAAAAGTTTTGAACTGAGTGGAACCAGAGCTGCCACAAATCTAAAAATGGATCTTGACAGTAACTTATTTCTTTGGTTTCCTTCTGTTAACTATTGGTGGCGCTCCTGGCTATTTAAGTTCCTGAATTGTTGTTCCCATTGACAGCTAAAGTTCTAGATCTGACCCACATGTGTTTGTCTAATTTTTGTCCTGCTATTAGTTACCAGCTGTTTTGACCTTGGCCTGTACTCTGACCATTAAACTGCCTTAGGCCATTCTCACACGTCCAGATAATTCCGGTACCGGAGAAATCGGTAACGGAGTTATCCGTGTCCGTGTGCTCACGTGGCACATCAGTGTGGCACATCAGTGTGGCACACGTGCGGCAGCCGTGTGCCGCCCGTGTGCCGACTGAGGAGCACACGGACCATGCAGGAGACAGCGCTAGAGTTAAGCGCTGTCCCCTGCTTTTGGTGCTGAAGCCGTCATTCATTCCTTCTCCCCAGCAGCGTTCGCTGGAGAGAAGGAATGAAAAATCAATGTTTTTTTAATTTTTTGTTGTTAAAAATAAAGTTCGGACTCACCTCCCGCCTCCCACCCCCTGTGCGCCCACCCGTTTGCATTAAAATACTCACCCAGCTCCCGCGATACCTCCTCTCAGCGCCGCAGCTTGTCCTGTATGAGCAGTCACGTGGTACCGCTCATTACAGGGATGAATATGCGGCTCCACCCCATGGAAGCCCAGGCTACCATGCACAGAACCTGTGACAGTTATCACCTACTCAAAAGATAGATGAAATCTTGCTGGTTATGACCCACCCCCACACACACTGACCCCTAGAACAGGGCTCTGATCACATTGTCAGTATATGGTAGAACAGTGGCCACGGAGTCCTACAGACAATGATTGGTCACCCTTGAATTCCAACAGGGAATTCAGAGCTCCAACTATTTCCCCCCATTATCCCTCCTCCAATCAGCAAGTTATCACCTATTCTGGAATATTGGGAATAACTCATTAACACTACTACTGATCTTATTTGCAGACTTTTCTGCAACTTCACCTCTATGTATATATACTCACATACAGATGTACATATACTCATACATATGTATACATGACTTCGAGGTGCTAAAAAGTCAACATTTTATAGGTGGAAGGAATCTACGCTTGGTGGTTATATAAAAGATTATCCAAATTAAAATTGTGTTTTAGCAAGTTCTATATTCAGGTAAATAGGAATTTAATGAGACACCATTAATAAAACTAGCATTTCTTATACGATCTCAGTGGGTGACTTAATAAAACAATTTTGCTTTTCTCATTTACTGCACCAAGCACAAACTTAACAATTGCAGGTGTCATAAGGTCTGGGAATTTTTGGTAAGCCTCATTTTGTATCTAGTGCCAAATATATAAAACAGGTGTGCGTGAAACGTGTACACATATATTTAGGTCAGGCAGGGATAACAAAGACCCTTCATAGAAGAAGCAGTTATATGCTTAAACATTATTGCCATTGAATGCATTATGTGTGAGGACCTATAGATGGGACTGGCAAAATAAATACCTTTTCTTATAGCCATACTACGGAATTTAACTACCTACAGATACCACTGATGCATGTCAGATCTTAAAAAGGGAAATACCCTAAAGTGGACATGGAATATAACAGGGAAAACTCCTGTCAGAGTTTGACAGTGGCATTTAACTAGTTAATAGCCGCTGGCAGATCGAAATTCCGCCCTCGGCTATTACGGGCACATGTCAGCTGTTCAAAACAGCTGACATGTCCCGGGCTTTGAGGTGGGCTCACCTTCGGAGCCCATATCATAGCAGGGGATGCTGCCATCAGCGTAATAGTACGTCCGATGGCAGTAAAAGGGTTAAGACCACACTGCTGGCATGGTCTAAATAATAAGCCATTGTAGTTGGCAGACCCAGAGATCGTCATTTAACCTAGGGTTGCCATGACAGCAGCCAGCGATGATGTCGCGGGGGTGCTGATCGAACGGGAGCCGCCTCCTTCTCAATGCTATGATCACTATTGATCACAGCATTTAGAGGGTTATACAGCCGGGGGCGATAAGGAACCATTCCTGGCTGGGACAGCCAGGGCTTGGCTCTCACTTCAGCCGACCTCCCAGTGGCAATTGTACGGGGACCGCTCTTGCGCACACACAATTACCAGGACGTACCAGTACGTCTGCTTGCAGGAATACACCGGAAAGGGGTTAAAGGAATGGCAAATGCTACAATGTTACTACATAATATGTCTTTAGGCTAATATAATGTAATAAAACCGAAAATGAAAGAACCCAAACAAATGAGATCAAAATTTTCCAAAGCGATCTCGGAGTGCAATATAAGTATGTAGAGAGCTTAAAGGACATGTACAGTATTCCATATACATTTTTATTGTAAATTTGCTTCCTACAAAAAATTAGTTACTTTCTAGTTAGCTTTCATTAAAAATTATCTACCATTTTGCTGCTATAGAGTGTATAAGGCATTTATCTAGTAGAAAGTTCACAACTAGGTAAATGTTCGTAAGAAAATCAGTCAAAGCTCTGAAGGCTGTAACAACTCACATTGACTTTGAGGGGCCTATATGACAGGAAATACCCAAAAGTGACGCCATTCTAAAAATTGCACCCCTCAAGGTGCTTAAAAACACATTCAAGAAGTTTATTAACCCTTCAGGAGCTTCACAGGAATTTTTGGAATGTGGAAGGAAAAAATAAACATTTACTTTTCTTTCACAAAAATTTTCCTTTACTTTCGCAAGGGTAACAGGAGAAAATGGACCATACAATATGTTGTACAATTTCTCCTGAGCATGCCAATACCCCATATGTGGGGGAATTCTACTGTTTGGGCAAACGTCAGAGCACGGAAGGGAAGGAGCACCATTTGACTTTTTGAATATAAAATTTGCTGGAATAATTAGCGGATGCCATGTGGCGTTTGGAGAGCCCCTGATGTGCCTAAACAGTGGAAACCCCCAACAAGAGACACCATTTTGGAAACTAGACCCCTTTGGGAACTTATCTAGATGTGTATTGAAAACCTTGAACCCCCAGCTGCTTCAAAGAAGTTTATAACATTAAACCGTGAAAATAATTAAAAAATAATAATTACATTTTTCCAGCAAAAAAACTTTTTTTGCTCCAAATTTTGTATTTTCACAAGAGTTACAGGAGAAATTGTACCCCAAAAATTGTTTTGCAATTTCTCCAAAGTTCACCGATACCCCATGTGTGTTCAAAAACTACCTTTGAGGCAGAGTGCAAAGTTCAGAAGTGAATTAGCGCCATATTACAGTGCAGATTTTGAGGAACTGGTTGAGAGTGCCATGTAACATTGGCAGAGCCCCCTGAGGTGCCAGAAGAGCAGAACACCCCCCTCATAATGTGACCCCATATTACAAACTAAACCTCTCAATGAATTCATCTAGGGGTGCAGTGATTAGATTGACACCACGAGTGTGTCACATAATTTTATACCATTGGTAAGTGAAGAAAAAATTATTTACGTTTTTACCATCAAAATTGTGTTAGCCCCTAATTTTACATTTTCATACTGGGAAAATGGTAAAAATGGCACCAGAATTTGTCCCACGATTTCTGCTGAATGTAGAAATACCCCATATGTGGCTGTACAGGACTGCTGAGCCATACGGAGTCTACTCGGGAGGGAAGGAGCGCTATTTGCCCCCTGAAGCACAGATTTTTCTAGAATTGTTTGAAGACTCCATATATAGAGCCCATAAGTGCTAGAAAAGCAGAATCCCCCCTCAAGTGACCACATTTTGGAAATTATAACCCTTTAGGAATTTATCTACAGGTGTAGTGACGATTTTGACTCCATGGGTGTTTTCCAGAAACAAGCAGCAGTGGATGTTGCCGAGTGGAAATGTCAAACTTCTGTTGTAGTGACCAGTACGTTGCAGTCACCAGTACGTTACGCCCAGCTCATGTTTCTGGAGACACGCATCTGTAAGTTAGGCGGGATCTCATCACTACAGAAATGCCAAACATGTGGGCGCTAAATGTTGTTTAGGCACACTGGGGCTCAGGAGGGAGGAGGGGCATTTGGGCACTTGGATTTGGGAGCAGAAAAATTGCTGTATTTCTTCTGAGGGGTGAGGAGCCATAGCACTTTTCCAGAGCCTTTGTACTACCAGTAACGTGGAAGCCCCCTAAATTTCTTTTAACAGATGACAGACCTGAGTGGGGCTTATTTTTTTGTGTATTGAGTAGAAGTTTTTATTGTGAACATTTTACATAACATTTATCACATTTATCTAGAGCTCTACGCTGAGTACTTAAATCGGGGTTTCCATCTAAATCTCTGAGTGACGTGACAGATGAAACCCCCGATCTATTCACTATAATGAGGCAGCAGAGTTACTCTGGACTCCGTCTGGCCTCTGTTCAGCGGGGTCCTTTTTTTCCAGAAGTGCACAAAACTGTGGCCGACGGCACTTTTATGCAATCCTACAAAGACGGACACTGCCGGATCAGAGGTCAGACAGCGTCCACAGTGCCTTCATCTGCCTCATTATAGGGAATCTTCCGCCATAGGTTGCATTTCAGAGATTTACACGGAAACCCAGGGGTAAGCGCTCAGCGCAGGTTAAATGTGCACCAATCCTTACTGCAATCTTTGGGACGCAGAATGAAAAAAATCAACAGTATGTGAAGAATTGGTTTTATTTATTTTTTATGCCGGTCCTCGTGTGGTATAAGTAATTAAACGACTTTATTCTTCGGGTCGGTGCGATTACAGGGATACCAGATTTATATAGAACTAGCTGAAGAGCCCGGCGTTGCCTGGGCATAGTAAATACTGTATCTGTGGTTAGTTATAGCACCTCACTTCTCTTATTTTCCCATCACGCCTCTCATTTTCCCCATCACATCTTTCATTTTCCCTCTCACATCTCTCATTTTCTCCCTCACACCTCTCATTTTCCCCCTCACTCCTCTTATTTTCCCCCTCACTCCTCTCATTCCCCCCTAACACTTGTCATTTCGACCTCACATCTGTCATTTTCCGATCACTCCACTATTTTCCCTCACTACTCTCATTTTGCACTCACACCTTTTCATTTTCACCTCACACCTCTCATTTTCACCTCAGTATATACATGTTTGTCATCTCCCTTATATATAGTATACACCTGTATGTCATCTCCTGTATATAGTATATACCTGTATGTCATCTCCCCTGTATATAGTATATACCTGCTGTGTGTCATCTCCCCTGTATATAGTATATACCTGTATGTCATCTCCTCCTATATATAGTATATACCTGTATGTAATCTCCTCCTGTATATACTATATACCTGTAGGTAATCTGCTCCTGTATATACAGTTAGGTCCAGAAATATTTGGACAGAGACAACATTTTTCTCATTTTGGTTATAGACATTACCACAATTTAATTTTAAACAAAACAATTCAGATGCAGTTGAAGTTCAGACTTTCAGCTTTCATTTGAGGGTATCCACATTAAAATTGGATGAAGGGTTTAGGAGTTTCAGCTCCTTAACATGTGCCACCCTGTTTTTTTGAGGGACCAAAAGTAATTGGACAGATTCAATAATTTTAAATAAAATGTTCATTTCTAGTACTTGGTTGAAAACCCTTTGTTGGCAATGACTGCCTGAAGTCTTGAACTCATGGACATCACCAGACGCTGTGTTTCCTCCTTTTTGATGCTCTGCCAGGCCTTCACTGTGGTGGTTTTCAGTTGCTGTTTGTTTGTGGGCCTTTCTGTCTGAAGTTTAGTCTTTAATAAGTGAAATGCATGCTCAATTGGGTTGAGATCAGGTGACTGACTTGGCCATTCAAGAATATTCCACTTCTTTGCTTTAATAGACTCCTGGGTTGCTTTGGCTTCATGTTTTGGTCATTGTCCATCTGTAGTATGAAACGACGACCAATCAGTTTTGCTGCATTTGGCTGGATCTGAGCACACAGTATGGCTCTGAATACCTCAGAATTCATTTGGCTGCTTCTGTCCTGTGTCACATCATCAATAAACACTAGTCACCCAGTGCCACTGGCAGCCATGCATGGCCAAGCCATCACACTACCTCCACCGTGTTTTACAGATGATGTGGTATGCTTTGGATCATGAGCTGTACCAAGCCTTCACCATACTTTTCTCTTTCCATCATTCTGGTAGAGGTTGATCTTGGTTTCATCTGTCCAAAGAATGTTCTTCCTGAACTGTGCTGGCTTTTTTAGATGTTTTTTAGCCAAGTCCAGTCTAGCCTTTTTATTCTTGACACTTATGAGTGGCTTGCACCGTGCAGTGAACCCTCTGTATTTACTTTCATGCCGTCTTCTCTTTATGGTAGATTTGGATATTGATGCGCCTACCTCCTGGAGAGTGTTCTTCACTTGGTTGGCTGTTGTGAAGGGGTTTCTCTTCACCATGGAGGTTATTCTGCGATCACCCACCACTGTTGTCTTCCGTGGGCGCCCAGGTCTTTTGGCATTCATGAGTTCACCAGTGCTTTCTTTCCTTCTCAGGATGTACCAAACTGTACATTTTGCCACTCCGAATATTGTAGCAATTTCTCGGATGGGTTTTTTCTCTGTTTTCACAGCTTAAGAATGGCTTGTTTCACCTTCATGGAGAGCACTTTTGACCGCATGTTTACTTCATAGGAAAACCTTCCAAATGCAAGAACCACACCTCAAATCAACTCCAGGCCTTTTATCTGCTTAGTTGAGAATGACATAATGAAGGGATTGCCCACACCTGTCCATGAAATAGCCTTGGAGTCAATTGTCCAATTACTTTTGGTCCCTTGAAAAAACAGGGTGGCACAGGTTAAGGAGCTGAAACTCCTAAACTCTTCATCCAATTTTAATATGGATACCCTCAAATGAAAGCTGAAAGTCTGAACTTCAACTGCATCTGAATTGTTTTGTTTAAAATTAAATTGTGGTAATGTCTATAACCAAAATGAGAAAAATGTTGTCTCTGTCCAAATATTTCTGGACCTAACTGTAGTATATACCTGTGTGTCATCTCACCTATATATAGTATATATCTGTGTGTCATCTCCTCCTGTATATAGTATATACCTGTATGTCATCTCCTCCTATACATAGCATATACCTGTATGTCATCTCCTCCTGTATATACTATATACCTGTAGGTAATCTCCTGTATATAGTATATACCTGTGTGTCATCTCCTCCTGTATATAGTATATACCTGTATGTCATCTCCTCCTGTATGTAGTATGTACCTGTAGGTCATCTCCTCCTCTATATAGTATATACCTGTGTGTCATCTCTCCTGTATATAGTATATATCTGTGTGTCATCTCCTCCTGTATATAGTATATACCTGTGTGTCATCTCCCCTGTAAACAGTATATACCTGTGTGTCATCTCCTCCTGTATATAGTATATATCTGTATGTCATCTCCTCCTGTATTAGACCTCGTTCACACCTTATTTGGTCAGTATTTTTACCTCAGTATTTGTAAGCTAAATTGGCAGCCTGATAAATCAGCAGTATATATTAGCTCACACATACACATAATAGACTGGTCATGTGACTGATAGCTGCCGGATTCCTATATGGTACATTTGTTGCTCTTGTAGTTTGTCTGCTTATTAATCAGATTTTTATTTTTGAAGGATAATACCAGACTTGTGTGTGTTTTAGGGCGAGTTTCGTGTGTCAAGTTGTGTGTGTTGAGTTGCGTGTGGCGACATGCATGTAGCGACTTTTGTGAGATGAGTTTTGTGTGGCGACATGCGTGTAGCAACTTTTTGTGTGTCGAGTTGCATGTGACAGGTTAGTGTAGCAAGTTGTGTGCAGCAAGTTTTGCGCATGGCGAGTTTTGCGCGTGGCGAGTTTTATGTGTGGTGCCTTTTGAGTATGTGCATTTTTTTTGTGAGGCAACTTTTGCATGTGTTGCAACTTTTGTGCATGTGGCATTTTTTCCGCATGTGCAAGTTTTGCGTGTGGCGAGTTTTCCATGAGGTGAGTTTTGCACGTGTGGCGAGTTTTGCATGTGAAGAGTTTTGCGCGTGGCGAGTTTTGCGCGTGGCGAGTTTTGCGCGTGGCGAGTTTTGAGCGGCGACTTTTGTGTTTCGACTTTTATGTGGCGAGGTTGGTGTATGTGTGGTGAAATGTGCGCTGAGGGTGGTATATGTGTTCAAGCACGTGGTAGTGTGTGGCGCATTTTGTGTGTGTTCATATCCCCGTGGTGGTGTGGTGATTATCCCATGTCGGGGCCCCACCTTAGCAACTGTACAGTATATACTCTTTGGCGCCATCGCTCTCATTCTTTAAGTCCCCCTTGTTCACATCTGGCAGCTGTTAATTTGCCTCCAACACTTTTCCTTTCATTTTTTCCCCATTATGTAGATAGGGGCAAAATTGTTTGGTGAATTGGAAAGCGCGGGGTTAAAATTTCACCTCACAACATAGCTTTGACGCTCTCGGGGTCCAGACGTGTGACTGTGCAAAATTTTGTGCCTGTAGCTGCGACGCCTCCAACACTTTTCCTTTCACTTTTTCCCCATTATGTAGATAGGGGCAAAATTGTTTGGTCAATTGGAAAGTGCGGGGTTAAAATGTCACCTCACAACATAGCCTATGACGCTCTCGGGGTCCAGACGTGTGACTGTGCAAAATTTTGTGGCTGTAGCTGCGACGGTTCAGATGCCAATCCCGGAAATACACACACACACACACATTCAGCTTTATATATTAGATTTTTGTGTTTGGCTGCTGTCACACACTAAAAGACGCTTTTTATTGCGAAAACTAGTTTTTGCATCACATTTTGAGAGCCATAATTTTTCCATATTTTGGCTGACAGAATCAAGTTACGGCTTGTTTTTTGCAGGACCAGCTGACTTTTTATTGGTACCATTTTCGGGCATATGACATTTTTTGATCGCTTTCTATTCCGATTTTTGAGAGACAGAATGAACAAAAACCAGCAATTCAGCAATTTTAGTTTTTTTTATACCATTCTGCTTGTGGTAAAATTGGTAAAGTAGCTTTATTCTTCGGGTCAGTACAATTACAGCGATACCCAATTTATATCTTTTTTTTAATGTTTTGGGCGCTTTAAGGATTCTTTTACACTTACTGGGTCCCGTCCCGTTATTGCGAGCCTTTTTTGCGGGCCATATCGCCACATTTTTCACAGTCTGCCGCAATAACGGACGGCAAAAAACTTGCAGATCGCTGTTTTTCTGGTTTCCAATACTATTGAAAAAGTATTGGAAAAAAAATGGCGTTCCGCAAAACCGGAAGTCACGTTGCATCGCAAAAAGAAGCTTCCATTGTTTTTGCGGCCCCAGTGATTTTCAATGGGGCCGTGTCAGTAACCCGTGAAAAAGATCAAGCAGGCTCGATTTTTTTCCACGACCGTAGATACGGCCCTCACGGCCATACGGCACTCTGTGGAATTAATGCAGCCCGTTTTTGCGGCCCCATAGAAATCTATAGGGGTCGCAAAAATGGGCCGCAAAAACACGGCAAGTGTAAAAGAAGCCTTAGACAAAAAAAACTATAGAAAAAAAATTATTTTTGCATCGCTTTATTCTGAGAGCCATAACTTTCATTCATTTTTTTCTTTATTTTGGGATTTTGTAAAAAATATTTTAACACTTTTTAATATCGCTGATCTGATGTTCTGCAATGCATCTACACTGCAGAACATCAGAGCAGCGACTGAAAGGCACTTGGAAGCCACCTTCCCTGCAGGACTCGGAAGGATCCTGCAGTTATCTTGGGGCCAGGGGTCTCAATGGAGACCATCATGAGAACGCGATTGCATTGCGTTGTCTTGATGGAAGTGCGCAGGGAACTCATTACTTACGCAATGGTCCTCTATGTCACTGTCACTACTGACAGTGGCATCAGAAGGGTTAAACGCCATCGATCTGTGCTAGCACCAATCATGAGCGTTGCTGCAGTGTGTCAGCTCTCACACAGAACTGACACCCACTCACAATAGCTGCGGCGCTCAGCGTGAGACCATGCCATCGTACATGTACTGCTCTTTCCGGGAACGCAGCTCCTGCAGAGCAGTACATTTACGGCGCATGTCAGGAAGGGGTTAATGAAGCTCTCCCATCAATGTTTTTATCCTCTTAATATACAGTTGTGCTCAAAAGTTTACATACCCCGGGAGAATTTTGCTTTCTTGGCCTTTTTTCAGGCTTTTTGCCAAGAAAAGTGGGCAGCTTAACAATCTGAGAAAATAAAGAACCTCATCCACAACTACCACACAAGACTTCAAGCTGTCATTGATGTTAGAGGGGGCAACACACGGTATTAAGAAATGGGGTATGTAAACTTTTGATGAGGGTCATTTAGATGTTTTGGGTTATCATTATGATTTAAAAGGAGAAAACACAGTAGTCTGACAATAAATGGCTTCACCCAAGTACTAACCATGAGAGGAGAAAAAGTTTTGGCGTTATCATTCATATTCTTTGAAAAAAGGACAAGAAAGCAAAATTCTGCCGTGTTTGTAAACTTTTGAGGACAACTGTATTAAAATCATCATATTACATATACTGTAGCACTGTGTATTTACAATTGCTCATTTTGCCTTTCTACCCATTTAATTCTTCTCTTTTATCTGTTCTATGTAAAAACAGGAAGTCTCTTGTTCCTTCTTCAACTCCTGATTCAGCTGCTCTGCTTATCCCCATACCAGGGAGTTTTGCAGTGACTCATACAGGGAAAATTTACCTTCTGTTTCTACAAAATATTAGAAGGATTCAGCTAGTCAGTTTTTAATCACATCATGTCTTAGACAGAATGGAAAACAGAAGAATTAACCTGAGTAGAAAAGCAAAATGAGGAACTGTAAGTACATAGTGATATATAATATGATGACTGCAATATATTAAGAGGATATAAACTTTAATGGGAGTGCTCTTTTAACAGTATTCCAGTGTTAGACAGGGTTGTGGAGTCAGTGTCCATTTTGGAGGAGCCGGTATAAAATGAACAGACTACAAAAATATATAATAAATTAAGTAAAATAGTACAATGCAGTATATGCTGTAAATTTTTTCATAAGAATTTGGGAACTTTATGAAATGTCCTATAAATGTCTGTTCTGTTCCTGGTCTAAGGATCTCAGCTTTTAGTAGAGATGAATCTGTGCTGCACTTTATGTTCATGCTCAGTAGTGAGGCCGGGCTGTGGGGTCCGAGTTGGGAGTCAGGAAAATTGAAGAGTCAGAGTTGGAGGTTTGGCTTACTGACTCCACAGCCATGGTGTTAGACAAGGAGTCAAAAAATGGGAATTGGTTATACATAGATCAAATTGTGGATAAGGGAAAACATCTACAATCTGAGGCATGACAGAGAAAGCAAGCTAAAGTAAGAGAACATGAATAGGAAATCACCGCAGAAATGACGCTGTGCCGATACATGAGAGCCAGTGAAAACCGCAGCACCCTGGGCACACAAACCTCACATCCATCATGTATTACTGAGAGGGACACTCTCACAAGTTTAAAGGGAACCTGTCACCTCATTTTGCTGCTATAAACTGCGGCCACCGCCATTAGGGGCTTATCTACAGCATTCTGTAATGCTGTACATAAGTCCGAGATGTAACCTGAAAGAAAAGAAAAACAAGTTATATTATACTCACCTGGGGTTAGGGTCCGATGGGCGTCTCAGGTCCGGGTCCGGCGCCTCCCATATTCATGCGATGAAGTCCACTTCCTTGCTTCTGTTGTGGCTCCTGCGCAGGTGTACTTTATCTGCCCTATTGAGGGCAGCGTAAAGTACTTCAGTGCCGGGCCTCTCTGACCTTTCCCGGCGCCTGCGCCCTGCAGTACTTTGCTCTGCCCACAACAGGGCAAATCAGTACACCTGCGCAGGAGCCGCAACAGAAGGAAAAGGACGTTATCGCATGAAGATGGGAGGCGCTGGACCCAGACCTGCGACGCCCATCGGACCCAGACTGCACCAGACCGCCCCCCAGGTGAGTATAATCTAACTTGTTTTTCTTATCATTCAGGTTACATCTGGGGCTTATCTACAGCATTACGGAATGCTGTAGATAAGCCCCTAATGGCGGTGGCTGCAGTTTATAGTGGCAAAATGAGGTGACAGGTTCCTTTTAAGTCTGTAGCTAGGAGCAGGTTGCAAACTGCACATCAGGGGATCGAAAATTAATGAAGGAATGAAGATTGCAGACTGAACTTAGTATAATTTTTGTAACTCAAGTTAATCACTACCCCATCAACTTATCAATGACAATGATGTCCTTATCCTTTACTCCCTAAGGACCAAGCCAGAAAGGGTCTTAATAGCTGACCATTTTTTTCTTCATTTTTGCCTGTCCTCTTCAGCAGCCATAGCTTTTATATATATTTTTTTCACCGATGCAGATTTTTAGAGCTACATATTACGGGACATATTGTGTGATTTTTTTTTTTTTCATCGCTTGGTTTAATCTTCCCAGTGCGGGTTGAAAAATAAGAGAATCAATAACGCTAGTTACTATGGAAAACTACTTCTTTTTTTTTACCTTCACTAGTTTTCAGAAATGAGGAATCCACCAGCTAGATATAAATGGCAAGCAGACGTTTATGCAGGGCTTTAGAATAAATTCTACCTAGACAAATAAAGTGTCCATATTTCATGCTATTAATGTTTTCCTTTCTGCAGTGTTGGATCATAAATGTAATTGCTATAAAGTTCTACGAGATTCCATTCATTGCTATTATCGCAGGAGAATATCTTTTAACCGTTTACCTTACCATTTAAACAAGTGAATGCGAATCCAAAATGCACACAGAGCAAGTCGAGCATAAAAAAACAGAGCCACAGAAAATATACAAGAATTTACTCCTAAAAATAAATTACAAAAATGGCTGCAGATCTGTTTTTCATTTGTCCTCAGAGCAAAGCGTGAAAACATTTATTTATAAAGAAAAAACTTCATCCCCTGGTTTGGTCAATTGTATGTTTAAAATAAATCTGACTGTGAACATGTTTTAATGCAAACAAGTTGAAAATGTTTGGTTACTGAAGACAGATGTGCCCCGTGAGAACACTTGAGCAACTCAGCGCTGTAATGGGCAGGAGAGCTGTGGGTTTCACAACCAATTGTCCAATTACATGCTTACATGGGGAAATTGCCATTGAAACTGCTTATTACAGGCTTTTAAAAGAAAAAAAGTTATTTTTGCACTTTAATTTTTTTTCTATTGAGAATTAAAAACAATTCTAATTAGAAAGTCGGATATGCAATGAATTGAAAGTATTTGTAAAATAGGAAATAAATGCTTTCCGGCAGCAGCATCCCATCCAGAAAGTGAAGCTTTGGGGTCCCTCCACCCCCTGACTATCGGTTGTTATTACCAGGGAGAGCTGCTGGCAAGTCCAACACAGTGGCATTACATGGCAAATAGAAGAAAGTGAGATGCGAGGACAAATTCACAATAGCTAAATATATTCTATCAGCAAGGAAATATGTCACATTGACCTGTGTGGAAGAACACACCTATAGATTGAAAGTCAGGGCTGCTTCAGATGTCCGAGATAATCAGTCCGATGTCGGAATACGATGACCGGTCTGGCCGCCCAACTCCTGACCCAAGTGTGACAGCTTCATACAAATATATGAAGCTATGACTGACTGGTCAGGAGATGGGAGGCCAGACCGTGCACTGTATTCCGACATCGGACCGATTATCTCGGACATCTGACATAGCCCTTAAAGGGAATCTGTTAAGAGGTTTTTGCTACCTCATCCGAAAGCAGCATGATGCACACAAGGAGAAGCTGAATTAAATGATGTATCCATTAGATTACTGGGCGCAGCTGTTATGACACAATCTGAGCTTTTAGATTTAGAATGAAGCAGAGCTGAGAAAGCTAACCCCGCCCACATTAGGCACTCCATGTACAAAGTCCATAGAGAGCAAGCTGCTTATCACAGGGGCAATGTTAATCTCAACTGTGATAAATCCTTCACAGTAAGTATACAATAGCACACACTTTGACAAATGACACATCCCTGAAATCTTGGTTTCAGCCTCTATCTCTGTCTATAGCAGTCTTCAGATTACATAGCAAAGACCTGCTGACAGATTCCCTTTAAAGTTGGCTTACGTGCACCAATCTGAGGCATTAAATGACCACCATTCGGTAAATATTTACTGATCAGTGATCATTTAAAGGGAATCTGAGAGCAGCATAACATAGGGCAAAAAAGCCAGATTCCAGGGATGTATCACCTCAGCCACACCCTGACTGAAAGCTTCCTATGTACACTGTGAATTGTCAGCAAGCTGCTAATTAGTAGTTGGGGTGGGTATGCAGAGATTAGCCTGACTGCCTGGAACATGAGATGTAGTCCTGTAGTTAGTCTCCTGCTGACAAAATAGTGATTGTATTGAAACTACAACACTCAGTCTAATAAGTGATACATCCCTGTAATCAGGCTTTTGTGCCCCATATTACGATGCTTTTGGATAAATAGAAAAAATTGCTGACAGACTCCTTTCAATATGCTATTCACACAATAGAAAACATTTAACGAGCAACCTGTGAAAAATCGTTCAGTACACATAAGCTATTACAAATGATGGCTGCCAAGCAACATGACTTTTTGTGCAGCACAAAAAGTCATCACCTGATGAACAAGCATTTTGCTCCTTCATCATGTGATCGGCAGTGTGCTTACACTGGAAGATTATTATTATTATTTATTTATATAGCACCATTGATTCCATGGTGCTGTACATGAGAATGGGTTACATACAAATTACAGATATAACTTACAGAAATCAAACTAACAATGACAGACTGATACAGAGGGGAGAGGACCCTGCCCTTGCGAGCTTACATTCTACAGGATGGTGGGGAAGGAGACAATAGGTTGGGGGGTTGCAGGAGCTCCGGTGTTGGTGAGGCGGTAGCTTCGGTAGTGGTGAGGAGGCAGCGGGGTCAGTGCAGGCTGTAGGCTTTCCTGAAGTGGTGGGTTTTCATGTTCCGTCTGAAGGATCCGAATGTGGTTGTAAGGCTACGTTCACATTTGCGATGTGCGCCGCAGCGTCGGCGACGCAACGCACAACGCAAATGTGAACGCATGCACAACGCAGCGTTTTGTGACACATGCGTCCTTTTTTTGCTTGATTTTGGACGCACAAAAAATGCAACTTGCTGCGTCCTGTGAGCCCTGACGCGTGCGCCGCAGCGACGCATGCGTCACAAAACGCAAATGCAACGCATGTCCATGCGCCCCCATGTTAAACATAGGGGTGCATGACGCATGCGGCGACGCAGCAGCGCCCGACGCTGCGTCGCACAACGCTAATGTGAACGTAGCCATAGTCGGACGTGTTGGGGCAGAGAATTCCAGAGGATGGGGGATATTCTGGAGAAGTCTTGGAGGCGATTAAATGAGGAGCAAATAAGTGTGGAGGAGAGAAGGAGGTCTTGGGAGGACCGGAGATTACGTGAGGGAAAATATTGGGAGATTAGTTCAGAGATATATGTTGGAGACAGGTTATGGATGGCTTTGTAGGTTAGTATTAGTAATTTGATCTGGATACGCTGAGAGAATGGGAGCCAGTGAAGAGATTTGCAGAGGGGGGAAGCGAAGGAGTAGCGAGGGGAGAGATGAATTATTCGGGCAGCTGAGTTAAGGATGGACTGGAGAAATGCAAGGGTGCTAGCAGGGAGGCCATAGAAAAGGATGTTGCAGTAGTCGAGGCGGGAGATGATGAGGGCATGCACAAGCATATTAGTAGATTGAGGGTTGAGGAAAGGACGGATTCTAGAAAAATTTTTGAGCAGGAGGCGACAGGAGGTGGAAAGAGCTTGAATGTGCGGTTTGAAGGATAGGGCAGAGTCAAGGGTTACTCCGAGGCAGCGGACTTCCGATATGGGGGAAAGCGTGATGTCGTTAATTGCAATAGATAGGTCAGGTAAGTAAGATTATTAGGAAATGAGCAGTGTAAAGCACCTTTAGTCTGGCCCTACACTTTGGCTATCTATCTGTTGACCGTTCATTTAACTGGCAGCTATGCCTTCCATAATAATAATTATTATTTCTATAACGCCAACATAATCTGCAGCACATTACAATTCAGATGAGACATGTACAAACAACAGCAGACATTACAAAGTAGCACAATTCAACATATATCAAGAGGAGCGAGGGCCCTGCTCGCAAGCTTACAATCTATGAAACATACACATGCACTCGTGGCCAAGTGTACATATATTTTGAGTAGGGAAACAAAATAAAGGGACACTTTGGGCCCAATTCAGCACAGTGTTTTCACCAGCTTTCTGGTGTAAAACACCTTGAAAAACTCAAGATTGCACTATAAAAATTTTTACTTTTGGTGTTTTTACACAAGTTCCTGCCAAAATGGGTGTATCTTGGGCAAGACAGGGCATGAAAAACACCGCTCAACAAAT
Organism: Ranitomeya variabilis; assembly: GCF_051348905.1. Lineage (NCBI taxonomy): Eukaryota > Metazoa > Chordata > Amphibia > Anura > Dendrobatidae > Ranitomeya > Ranitomeya variabilis. Next base: position 181,707,391 of record NC_135234.1, read on the forward strand.
TTATCAAAGTTTACAGTACATTAGTGCAGACCAGTCTCGGTGAATGGGCCCTTTTTCTCGCACTTCTCTCCCATCAGAACAAAGCCCATCAGAACAAAGCCTTACTGATGTGCTTTGGAAAAAAGCTGAGCGCCGCTCTGAAGTTAGCCTCTCCATCGCCTACATAGAACATGTAGGTGCAACACAGACATCTGAATGAGGTTGTATGGTCCATTTAACCTGCAAAATAATTGTGAATGATCGCTCTCTGGAATGCTCATTTCACAATCATTTTGAAGTATAATATAATCAAAGTGCTGATCACCCAATGAATAAGCAAAATGCTCGCTTGTCGGGTGAAATGATCTTTTGTGCTGCACAGAAGAGCATCGCTCACGGCTGCACATCATCCTTTGTAAACTGGACCTGCACTGTCGAGAACAATGACAGCCTATGAGCACCGAACAATTTATTCAACACCATTCTGTGTGTATTGTTAACTGCAGTCTGTGCAAACAGAAAGGTACGTTATTACAGATTGGTGGTGGTTTAGTGCCGCCAGTCATTTCATGCAAAGAGACCTTCACACATTAGATGGTCGGGCTGAAATCTGCAGTGTAGATGGGTCTCAGATATACTAACCAGCCTGCATGCTCTAATCCTGTATTGGTGCACATATTTTTAATATCTTAACTGCTTTTCTAATATCTTACATTTTTCTGTATCCTATTCAATATAGGTAGAAAGTAGCATCCTATTTTTAGATTTAATGTTATATAACAGCAATACACAAAATACTAGGGATCGGAGGGCAATACTAGTTTCATATAATCAACTCGATGTCTTACCTGGTAAGAGCTCTCTGTCAGCATTTTCAGTACACCCCGGATAAGGATAAAAAAGATGACCTTTTTCTAAGGGATATGGTAGAATCCTAAATGCTGAAGTAAAAGAAAAAATAGACTGGTATACAAGGACATACAGGAATGGTTATTACTCAATCTTGTCATCATTTGTAGTCATAATCTCATTACCTAGTCTGATAAAACACATAGCCCACAAAACCAAATCATACAATAAAGGATAAAGATGTTGAAGCCAAAAGAGGTGAAGTAGGAGCTGCTCCAGGGGGACCACATGACACCAATAAATGATTATTTGCATTCTGTATTTAGTAATTTAAATGGAATTTGGCATGTGTACAAACACAAATATATGGTTAATCTGCAGGTAAATATTGTGCCTGCCTTACCACAGTAGCGGCTACAGGGAGAAAAAGCAGTTACATCTTACCTGCAGCTGCTTGCTTCCAGTCATCAGCGCTTGCAGGGGGTGGTTATAGTCACTGTTTCCTATATTATGAGCGCGGCTACAATCACTGCCCAGCACATTGATTGACAGTCTGCTCTACAGTGTGTGTGTGCGTGTGTGTGCATGTGTGTGTAGCATGTGTGCAGAGCAGGCTGTCAATCAATGTGCTGGGGATTGATTACAGCTACGTTCATAGTGCAGTGAACAGTGGCTGCAATCGCTCACTGCACTGCTCCTATTACTGAAGGCGATCAGCCGCAGAGAGGACATTAGTTCATTTTCTCCCTGTAGCTGCTGCTCCTGTTTTCAGGCATGCATGATTTTAAAGCTCTATAGGTGCAGATTAACCATAAGTCTGCAGATATACAGCATTTCTGGATATAGCAAATTTCCTATAAAAATTAAACAGGATAATCAACACTAGTACAAATTTTTTACAGTGTTCACATGCAGACACAGGGTTTCCTTTTAAACAGCTAAATGAACAATTTCTAGCCTGGGCCAAAGTCCCACAATCATACATAATGATCATTCTACCACCTAATAGACTAATTCATGTACATTATAGCTGATTTGCCACCAGATTTCACAATGTAAATAGCAAACATAATTAAAAGGATTCTGTCACGCCTAAAATGGGATTTAAACTACTAAAACTTATCCTCATAAAAAATCCACACGTATTATAAATTTTGTTTCTTCGGTTGGAAAGGGAAGTGGTTTTATTTCATATGGAAATGTACAATCCTAGGTTCACCTTTTGGCGCGGTCAAGAGCTCAGTGCCCAATTTTGCCCCATCAATCAATATACAGCGCCGCTTGCCTTAGCTTAACTGACAGCGCTCAGTTGCCAACATCGAGTGCTGTCTGAACTGAATCCCCGACTCGATTCGTTCACACAAACACTGCAGGAGCAGAACAAGCACATGTACACATTGCCAGTGTGGGTCTCATCTCACCTACCTGCAGCGCCCCCACTCGCTGCACACAGTAACAAGCGACTTGGTGATGCTTACAAATAACAGCACATAGCTGGTAAATGGCAGTGTGCAGGTTACAAAAGTCTCCCTCTGCCCCACAGTTAAGAAAGCAGCTTGTGTACATATATACAATCTGTCCTGCCTATCTTGTCTCAAGCAGCATGGCACACTTTCAGATTCCACAGTACAGCTCTAAATAGCGGTCAAGACTAAAGGTACTGTCACACAGTGGCACTTTGGTCGCTACAACGGCACGATCCGTGACGTTCCAGCGATATAGTTACGATATCGCTGTGTCTGACACGATACTGCGATCAGGGACCCCGCTGAGAATCGTACGTCGTAGCAGATCGTTTGAAACTTTATTTCATCGTCAAGTGTCCCGCTGTGGCGGCATGATCGCAGCGTGTAACAAAGGTGTGCACGATATTCCCAATGTCCCGTATGACTTCTACATCGCAACTACGTCATGAAATTATCGCTCCAGCGCCGTGCATTGCAAAGTGTGACCGCAGTCTACGACGCTGGAGCGATAATCAAGCGACGCTGCAACGTCACGGATCGTGCCGTCAGAGCGATCAAAGTGCCACTGTGTGACAGTACCCTTAGTGTCAGCCGGCTGTGTGTTCTAGTGATGAAAATGATTACTGCCCAATTTATATAAATATAGTCATGGAAAATAAAATAAGAAAAGCAGCCTTTTTTTATTTTAGAAAGATTTGGTACAAAATACGCCACTTTCTCATTACAGCAACTTTTAAACTAGTAGCATAATTGAAATGTCACGGCATTTGCATTGTGTTATTACAAAACTATGAAAATCATATTTTCCTGTGCAAACAAAAGATAAAAGGCTACATGTATGTCTAATTTTGAAAACACATCTTCATTACAAAGATCCCAGTGGGGCTGATATAGATAAGCTGCTCTCTTTGATGTCTTGTGAATGGTGCATTGAGATAACTAAATTAGTGTTCCCACTTCAAACAATAACACAAGTGCTATGGGCTCCCTTTGAAACTAATACAGGCAGCAGAGCATTCCAATGGTGCTGACAATTTAATTACAATGGGCAGGTTACAAACCTATGTAGTGAAGCAACAAAGGGTACAGTATAGAAGGCAGACATACTTACTGCCCTCCCATGTGCAGTGAAGTAAATTCAGTGCTCCTTCCACCCGTTTCCAGTGCTGGAGGTGAAAAAAGGCATAAGCCACAGCTTCACTGTCTCCACGCTTTAGTATATGTTCTGGTGGCATAATCAAGCTTTTCATTTCTAACAGGTACTGGAACAGAAAAGCACAAAAATAAAACAACATTATATCAGTGTGTCATCAAACAATGGCTTATCGCTGAACAAAAGGATTGGACATGTGGAAAATCAACAGTGTGATATCTCCCCCGACATTTTATTCCGAGGAAAACCCCATACAAATTAGGCTACTTTCACACTAGCGTTTTTTTCAATACGTCGCAATGCGTCGTTTTGGCAAAAAAACGCATCCTGCAAAAGTGCTTGCAGGATGCGTTTTTTTCCCATTGACTAACATTAGCGACGCATTTGCGACGCATTGACACACGTCGCAACCGTCGTGAGACGGTTTCGCCGTGTTGTGGCGGTCCGCCGGGAGCAAAAAACGTTACATGTAACGTTTTTTGCTGCCAATGGTCCGCTTTTTCCGACCGCGCATGCGCGGCCGGAACTCCGCCCCCACCTCCCCGCACTTCCTTGCACCTCACAATGGGGCAGCGGATGCGCTGGAAAAATGCATCCGCTACCCGTTGTGCAGCGCAGAGAACGCTAGCGTCGGTAACCTCAGCCCGACGCACTGCGACGGGCCGAGCCCGACGCTAGTGTGAAAGTAGCCTTAGATGGTCAGACAATCTTGACATTTTTGAAATATTGATCATAACTGTTTAAATATACTGCATCATGTATGTATGGAACTGCTGCCAAGGTTGATTCTTTTCATGTGGATTATCGGGGAATTTTTCTAATCCTTTCCTTTTCCACTTCCCAAGATCTGAGTTTGCTTATATGGTGCACATATACTACTCTTCCAATCCAGCTCTTGGTATGAAAAATACAGAATTCCCCTTTACATGAAGGTTTCCTGTATAATGCAAATCCTCTGTTCTTGATTTATCGCCTAATTAGAACCTTGTTAGACCAGCACTTCGGAAAAGTGGTTACAAGCAATACAACTGCTGTTACAGCTCTTACAGTGGTTGTCTCCCACCTATTCCGGGATCATGGATGTCTGTAAAGCACTGCAGTATTAATGGAGCTATATAAGTGAGTAAAATAAAATAAATATGGAGGAATGAACAGAGGTTTCAGGCCACATATACATTAGACTAAAGTCTGATGAACCCTCTGAGAAGTTTTAACAGTATAATTATCTGGATACTGTGTGAGTCACCTACAAGCCATTAACAATGTCTACTGCATTCCTATTACATCGCAATATGTTTACTGATTCTTCACCTTTATTTTATATCCTACATTGTCTATTCTATTCGCAGACATTAAGCCTTGTATTAAATAGCTACAATAAATATAACTGCTTTCTTTGATCATTTTTTGCTGTTGATTTGACTAAACTAGTCCAGCCAATTACTTGACTCTGGTTCATATAGCGGCAATCTTGAGATAATTTACTAATCAGTAAAAGTGACTCAACTTTCTCTTTTCTTTCAGTAACACTGATGAGGTTGGGTTCTGGTCAAGCAAAGCGTGTTAGCTGCATGAGTGAGTCTTTCTCTGCTTGCCCCAGGCCATCGTGCTGGAGGGTGATATACTAGTTAATCCCCTGTAATCCTCTTAGTTTAACACACCAGTGAAGGTCTGCATGGATCTTGTGTGGGAAAAAGTCCCATGTACCAAGGGATAGTTCACCTCGTGGGTTTGGCATGGCCTTTGTTAGGGTATTTCAGTATAACCATGTCTTGTCACGCAAGAACCCGTTCTTCTACTAGTGAAGACCTTTACTTGCTTGTGCTTACAATACCATCTAACACTCCTCATAATAAGAATATCTAAGCAGCATCATTATGCTGCTTATTAACAGTTAGATTTCCACATCATCATGTGGCCATGCAATAGTATTACAAAAGAAGAGTCTAAAAGATTAAAGGAGAACTGGTAAATGGCACAGAAGTAACATAGGAAGTACAGTCTTTAGCCAAGGACTTTGGTAGAAAATATTAAACCTAAAAGCTGAAGAAGACTGCTTTACTCAGCAGCAGTATCTGTCAGGGATGTCCCATCAAACTTACATGTGCAGTCAAAAACACGGAAATTATACATCAAATTACATATCAGTGTTTTTAGTTGGACCACACAAGAAGTCCAAAATATATCTGCCGTATTATTACTACTTTATCTCTTGTATATCCAAGTCTTAAACCACCAAGAAACATTTTCAGGCTTACTGTTTATAGGTATTCAATCTGCAGCTTTTTTGTAAGTTGGTCGCAGAAAGGATACGTATCGGTCAAACTCAAGACCGCCATCGCTCCCGGAACCCATCCCCCATACACGTGAGATCAACTTGGGGAGAAAGAAGAAAGTCGCTGCAGACTGCTCTGGCAGTGGCTTATCTCCCCAGTAAACAAACTGGTGTAGGAATTCCAACTGCCTTATCCTTCTCTTTCTTATCATCTGTCAGGAGCTTTAGGAGGGCTCATATAAATGGTCATCCAGTTCTGCCCAAATCAGAGAGCCAACCTTTCCCAGATGCATAGGCGGGCCGTAAGGAACACTGTAAAGAATAGAACTAACTGGATTGGCAACATTCTAAATTAGCCAAACTTTCATGGGGGTCTTGCTTTTAAAAGAGTTTGGTCTATTAAATTTCATAAGACATCTATCCATCCATATAATAAAATTATTGGGCAGTATTAGATACCGTGTCAACTTAAGAAAGAAGCATTTAATTTTTGGTATACTGTAACGGAAAGAGAAAAATCAATTTTTATAGTAGTTTCTTCATAGTGGGCTAGGAAAATAACAGGTATTGTTACATAGTCCATTGACATATGGGCTGACACACATTACAGTCGTAAAAAAAGAGGTTGGGAGATGGAGAATGTGTGTACAAAGTTCAAAAGTTCAGGTTGCATCTCTGATTTACTGCTCGATCCTATATTTCATGTCCTAAATTACAGTGCACTTTCCTTAGCATGGGAGAACTGCAGATTCCTCACAAAATTATTATCATATTCCTGGATTTACAGCGGCTGGTGACATCATCCAATTAAATCCAGAGGACATTTGTGGGACAGAGATGCCACCAAGGTTGAGAATGCTTCACTTGTCAGATGGTGAGCAGTAATGGCAGTGGCAAGCAGAGCCAAAAGACATAAAAAAAATTATTATTTCACCCATATGATCACAATTACAGCGAGATCTGGATTTTCATAGTTGCACACTACAGATTTTCTAGCCTTTCAGCAGATGTACATTTTATACAGTAAAAATACTACATATCAAACATTGATTATCTTTCTACAATGCCACCCGTCAATGTGTTGGATATATGGACACCAAGTCAAACGTTTTATCTTATGTTTCTTGTTCAAAGGTGGTCGTTTTTCAGCCTTATCTTGGCCATGTTCCTGAGTAGCGCACACCTTGTGCCTGTTACGAACTGTTCTTGCCATGCATTTCACCCCAGCTGCCATTTCTTTTGTAGGTCACTTGATGTCATCCTGCGGTTGCTGAGTGACATTCGAATAAGACGACGGTCATCCAGGTCAGTGGAGAGTCGTTGTTGCCCTCTGCCAGTCTGTAGCTTTCTTGTCTCCAAAGTCTGCTGCTTGACCTTGTTGTAATGGACTGCCGTCTTAGAAATTTTAAGGATAGAGGCAAGATGACGTGCACTATATCCCTCTGCTAGTAAAGCCAGAATTGAGCCCTTCTTTTCCTCACTCAAGACTTTTCTTTTCAACTCCTTTGGCATGGTTAAAAGTTATTTTTCGTTCCTATTACTTTTGGGATATTACTAGCACTTGTTTTGCCATTCAGCTTGTCCTATTGCAAGAGGATTGTGAACATCACAGAAAAGTTCTTTATACTTTCCTTCGTTAAATAAGGTTTGGTTCAGGTGATCAACTCATCAGAAGCACATTAAGTAGAATGAGGTGTCCTCTGGTTGGAATGCAACTGACAAAGGAATGAATTGCTATCAGACATGTAGAGAAGCTGATTTTTATAAAACTGTGCAGTGGTCTCTTAATTTTTGCCAGAGCTGTATATACACACACACACACAATCATCTTTTACATTTTAAAGATTACAAAAAGCAAAATGGGTTGATGCAAAAGTTTAGCACCCTACATTGTTAGTACCATATAGCGCACTGTTTTGAAAGGATTAAAGTTTGTTAACGCTTTTTATGTTGCCAGACAAGAGCTTTTCAATTCTTGTTTGAGGGATTTTCATCCATTCTTCCTTGGAAAATTCTTCCAGTTCTGCATGCACTGCTATTTTGAGGTCTAGCCACAGATTTTCAATGATGTTCAGATAAGGGGACTGTGAGGGCCATTGTAAAACATTCAGCTTATGCCTTTTGAGGTAGTCTATTGTGCATTTTGATGTGTGTTTAAGAACATTATCCATTTGTAGAAGTCATCCTCTTTTCAACTTCAGCTTTTTTATAGATGGTGTTATGTTTGCATCAAGAATTTGTTGAAATTTCACTGAATCTATTCTTCCCTCTACCCTTGAAATGTTCCTCGTGCCATTGGCTGCAACACAAACCCAAAGCATGACTGAACCACCCCCATTTTTAATGGTAGGCTAGATGTTATTTTCATGAAATTCTGCGCCCTTTATTCTCTACACATACCTTTTGATAATTTTGGCCAAAGAGTTCTATTTGAACATCATCAGTCCACAGGACTTGTTTCCAAAATGCATAAGGCTCATGTCCTTTTGCATACTACTGATGCTGAATTTTAAGGTGAGGACGTGAGGTTTCCTTCTGATGAGTTTTCCATGAAGCCATATTTGTGCAAGTGTCTCTGAACTGTAGAACAATGTATCACAACTCTAGAGTCTGCTAAATCTTTCTGAAGTTATTTTCCAGTCAAGTGGGGGTTCTGATTTGCCTATCTAGCAATTCTATGAGCATATCTCATTGAAATTTTGCTTAGTCTGTTAACAGCCATTTCTTAATTATATTTCAAATTGAGGAAAGGGCAACTTGAAAATGCTTTGCCATCTTGTAGAGTGCTAGGAAGCTGCTCAGAAAGCAGTGACCCGGACAGTGAGTGGCCTTAATTCTCCAAGGAACTCACCATTGCTGCCCTCTATCTCTTCTTTTATTTAATTTAGCCCTTGACCCATTACTCTACCATCTTAAAACACACCTCGTTTTTCAAGGTCTTAAAATGGGCGAGAGAGAATTTTGGATTACAGCTTTCACAGATGACATCATGCGTACTAATCTTGCTTAAGTGTTCACAATAACAGTAATTTTGACATGGGGTGTCCAAACTTTTACATGCCACTGTATATCATATGTACAGTGGGTACGGAAAGTATTCAGACCCATTAAATTTTTCGCTCTTTGTTTCATCGCAGCCATTTGGTAAACTCAAAAAAATTATTTTTTTTCTTGCGAATGTACACTCTGCACCCCACCTTGACTGAAAAAAACAGAAATATAGTAATTTTTGCAAATTTATTAAGAAAGAAAAACTGAAATATCACATGGTTTTAATTATTCAGACCCTTTGCTCAGTACTGAGTATAAGCACCTTTTTGAGCTAGTACAGACACGAGTCTTCTTGGGAATGATGCAGCAAGTTTTTCACACCTGTATTAGGTGATTCTCTCCAGTTCCGTTAGGTTGGATGGTGAACGTTGGTGGACAGCCATTTTCAGGTCTCTCCAGAGATGCTCAATTGAGTTTAGGTCAGGCTCTGGCTGGGCCAGTCAAGAATGGTCACAGAGTTGTTCTGAAGTCTCTCTTTTGTTATTTTAGCTGTGTGCTTAGGGTCATTGTCTTGTTGGAAGGTGAACCTTCGGCCAAGTCTGAGGTCTAGAGCACTCTGGAAGACGTTTTCATCCAGGATATCTCTGTACTTGGCCGCATTCATGTTTCCTTCAATGGCAATAAGTCGTCCTGTCCCTACAGCTGAAAAATACCCCGCTAGTATGATGCTGCCACCACGTTTCACTGTTGGGATTGTATTGGGCAGTTGATGAGCAGTGCCTGGTTTTCTCCACACATACTGCTTAGAATTATCACCAAAAAGGTCTATCTTCTCATCAGACCAGAGAATCTTATTTCTCATAATCTGGGAGTCCTTCACTTGTTTTTTAGCAAACTCTATGTGGGCTTTCATATGTCTTGCACTGAGGAGAGGCTTCCGTCGGACCACTCTACCATAAAGGCCTGACTGGTGGAGGGCTGCAGTGATAGTTGACTTTGTGGAACTTTCTCCCATCCCCCTACTGTATCTCTGGATCTCTGCCACAGTGATCTTGGGGTTCTTCTTTACCTCTCTCACCAAGGCTCTTCTCCCATGATTGCTCAGTTTGGCTGGAGGGCCAGGTCTAGGAAGACTTCTGCTGGTCCCAAAAATCTTCCATTTAAGAATTATGGAGGCCACTGTGCTCTTAGAAACCTTGAATACTGCATAAATTCTATTGTAACCTTGGCCAGATCTGTGCCTTGCCACAATTCTGTCTCTGAGCTCCTTGGCCAGTTCCTTTGACCTCATGATTCTCATTTGGTCTGACATGCACTGTGAGGTCTTATATAGACATGTGTTAGCCTTTCCAAATCAAGTCCTATCAGTTTAAACACAGCGGGATTTCAATAAAGGAGTAGAACCATCTCAAGGAGGTTCACAAGGAAATGGACATCATGTGACTTAAATATGGGTGTCTGAATAAAGGGTCTGAATACTTATGATCATGTGATATTTCAGTTTTTCTTTTTTATTCAATTTGCAAATATTTCTACATTTTTGTTTTTTTTCACATTAATGTACACTCTGCAACCCATCTTGACTGGAAAGTCAAGATGGGTTGCAGAGTGTACATTAATGTGAAAAAAAATGAACTTTTTTGAATTTACAGAATGGCTGCAATTAAAGAAAGAGTGGAAAATTTAAAGGGGTCTGAATACTTTCCATACCCACTGTATGTTAGCGTTGCTTACCTGAGGAACAAATGGCACCATGATGCACTATGAGAACGAGGCAAGTTAAGAATGGCTGTGTGATGAACTGAGTTTGTTCTGCTAGGAAACCTTGGATCTTAGTATTCATGTGAATGTGACCTTAATACATACAGGTGCATCTCACAAAATTAGAATATCATCAAAAAGTTAATTTATTTCAGTTCTTCAATACAAAAAGTGAAACTCATATATTAGATAGAGTCATTACAAACAGAGTGATGTATTTCAAGACTTTATTTCTGTTAATGTTGATGATTATGGCTTACAGCCAATGAAAATCCAAAAGTCATTATCTCAGTAATTTAGAATATTTTAGAACACCAGCTTGAAAAAATGATTTCAAAATCCGAAATGTTGACCTACTGAAATGTATATTCAGTAAATGCAGTCAATACTTGGTCGGGGCTCTTTTTGCATCAATTAGGCTGGTTTCACACTTGCGTTTTGATCTGCAGCGTTTAAAAAAAAACCGCATGTGGTGAAAAAACGCATGTAAACGCGTGCAAACGCTGCGTTTTTTAGACGCATGCGTTTTTGCGCCCCCCAAAAAAAGCGGGAAAACGCGGCGTTTTCCCGCGTTTACATGCGTTTTTTTCCCGCGTTTGCGTTTCTGAAACGCATGCTGAGAAGTGTGTGACAGCTGCCAATCATCACACACTATTAATAGAATTAGCTAGGGTTAGGGATAGGGTTAGGATCCCTAGGGTTAGGGTTAGGGGTAGCTTTTTATTAGAATGTCCTGGTCACCAGGTCACTGATAAGCCACCCCCCACCATCAAGGTGATAAAGGGATCCAAACCCTAACCCTACCCCTAACCCTAAGGATCCAAACCCTAACCCTAACCCTACCCCTAACCCTAGGGATCCAAACCCTAACCCTACCCCTAACCCTAGGGATCCAAACCCTAACCCTACCCCTAACCCTAGGGATCCAAACCCTAACCCTACCCCTAACCCTAGGGATCCAAACCCTAACCCTACTCCTACCCCTACCCCTAACCCTAGGGATCCAAACCCTAACCCTACCCCTAACCATAACCCTTGGGATCCTAACCCTACCCCTAACCCTAACCCTAGGGATCAAACCCTACCCCTAACCCTAGGGATCCAAACCTTAACCTTAACCCTACCCTACCCCTACCCCTAACCCTTGGGATCCTAACCCTAACCTTAACCCTAAGGGTTAGGGTTAGGATCCCTAGGGTTAGGATCCCTAGGGTTACTAGGGATCCTAACCTTAGGGTTAGGGTTAGGTTTAGGATCCCTAGTAACCCTAGGGTTAGGGTTTTCTTGTTTTTTCTTGTGTTTTCTTGTGTTTAGGGTTAGGGTTTTCTTGATTTTTCTTGTGTTTTCTAGTGTTTTTCGGTAAAAACGCATGCGTTTTTAACGCAAGCAAACGCATGTGCTTAAAAACGCAGGCGTTTACATAGACAGCAATGCATTTTTTTGCCGCGAATAAACGCATGCGTTTTTTTTGCGGCAAAAAAATGCCGCTAGAAATTACTACATGTTGCATTTCTGCAAATGAACGCACGCGTCAAAAAACGCATGCGTTGCCGAAAACGCGTCAAAACGCACGCTAAAAAACGCATGCGTTTTTTAATGTTAAGTATAGGGAAAAAAACGCATGCGTTTTTTAGCGCTAAAACGCTGCAGATCAAAACGCAAGTGTGAAACCAGCCTTACTGTATCAATGCGTCGTGGTATGGAGGCCATCAGCCTGTGGCACTGCTGAGGTGTTATGGAAGACCAGGTTGCTTTGATAGCTTTCAGCTCGCCTGCATTGTGAGGTAATGGTGTTTCTCATCTTCCTCTTGACAATACCCCATAGAGTCTCTATGGGGTTAAGGTCAGATGAGTTTGCTGGCCAATCAAGCACAGTGATACTGTTGTTTTTAAACCAGGAATTGGTACTTTTGGCAGTGTGGACAAGCGCCAAGTCCAGCTGGAGAATGAAATTTCCATCTCCAAAAAGCTTGTCGGCTGAGGGAAGCATGAAGTGCACTAAAATTTCCTGGTAGACGGCTGGGCTGACTTTGGTCTTGATAAAACACAGTGGACCTACACCAGCAGATGACATGGCTCCCCAAACCATCAATGTTTGTGGATACTTAACACTAGACATTCAAAAATCAAGGTCCCAGAGACTGGAAGAAGAGTGGAGAGGCAGACAATCCAAGCTGCTTGAGATCTAGTGTGAAGTTTCCACACTCAGTGATGGCTTGGGGAGCCATGTCATCTGCTGGTATAGGTACTCTGTGTTTTATCAAGAACAAAGTCAGTGCAGGCGTCTACCAGGAAATTTTAGAGCATTTCATGCTTCCCTCTGCCGACAAGCTGTTTGGAGATGGACATTTCATTCTGCAGCAGGACTTGGCACCTGTCCACACTGCCAAAAGTATCAATACCTGGTTTAAAAACAACAATATCACTGTGCTTGATCGGCTAGCAAACTCGCCTGACTTTAACCCCATAGAGAATCTATGGGGTATTGTAAAGAGGAAGATAAGAGACACCAGACCCCATAATGCAGACGAGCTGAATGCTGCGATTAAAGCAACCTGGGCTTCCATAACACCTCAGCAGTGCCACTGGCTGATCACCTCCATGCCACGTCCCATAGAATGTAAGTCCGCAAGGACAGGGTCCTCTCCTCTCTGTACCAGTCTGTCATTGTAAATTTGTTTACTGTAAACAATATCTATAACTCTGTACGTAACCCCTTTCTCATGTACAGCACTATGGAATTAATGGTGCTATATAAATAAATAATAATAATAGATGCAGTAATTTATGGCAAAGGAGCCCCGACTAATTATTGAGAGTATTTACTTAATATAGATTTCAGTAGGCCAACATTTCAGATTTTATAATCATTTTTCAAGCTGGTGTTATAAAATATTGAAATTAAATGAGACACTGACTTTTGGGTTTTCATTGGCTGTAAGCCATAATAATCAACATTAGGAGAAATAAACATTTGAAATAGATCACTCTGTAATGACTATCGAATATGCGAGTTTCACATTTTGTATTGAAGAACTGAAATAAATTAACTTTTTGAAGATATTCTAGTTTTGTGAGATGCACCTGTACCACCTACCTAAACATTGTTTTACACCCCTAGAATACCCCTTCAAGGCATGCATTTCCTAAAGGCAAATACTTCTTTCAGCAGAGTTATGAACCCTGCTACACTGCTAAACCTTTTTTTGGGAGACATTAGGGTGTTTTTGAGGCTTTTTTTTATGCTAATTTTCAGCTGTTTTTTACAGTACCAGCAAAGCCTATGAGATTTCAGAAATCTCATGTACACATTGGGTTTTTGTGTAATCAGTATTTTGTGCTTTGCAGCGTTTTTTGACATAGGGCATGTCACTTATTTCAGCATTTTTTTCAGCGTTTTTCACCCATTGACTTGAATGGGTGGTGAATAAATGCTGCAAATATGCTAGGTTGACTTTTCTTGCAGCGTATTTGCTCCAGAAAAGTCAAGGAGCGCCGGATGTGACGTCACACTCAGCTCTGCTACATCTAAATGGCAGGCTGCATGATGCCTCCATGCAGCCTGTCATCCAGCAGCAGATCCCCCATTCACTTGAATGGGGGTCCGACATTAGTGTTTGACAAGATGTCATATGCATGACAGCACAGCAAACACCGCTTCTGATCGGCGGGGAAATCATCCCAGCCAGTCAGAGAGCCGCGGCTCCCAGAAGACAGTGGGGAGCGCTAAGCTGTGATCAGAGGTATAAACTCACCTCTGATCACTGGTGTCAGCTGATGGGACTATTGCTCCCATCATCTGACACCTGCTAATGCTAATTACAGTGACAGTAGGAGCAGCGGATGGGAGTTTTCATCTGCAGCTCCTGCACTATAAATAAATAATTAAAAAAAAAAGTCGTGCGTTCCCTCCTAATTTTGATAACCAGCCAAACAAAACTCACAGCTGGGAGCTGCAACCCCCAGCTGTCAGCTTCAGCAAGGCTAGTTATCATGAATAGAGGGGTCCTCACGCTTTTTTAAATTATTAAATAATTTTAAAAAACGGCAAGGGGTCCCACCATTTTTGAAAGAAGAAATATAAACCAGCTCACCCGTGATGCATAAACCAATCCTCGGGAGCACGGACCCGCTGTGTTCAGGCGTATAGAGTCCAAAAAGAAAAGAATGTCCAGCTTCACCGAATCCGTAAAAAAGAGTTTTCTTTATTCACATACTATTGAGCATAGAGGATACAGACTTCAGCACAAGCCATATGGGTAAGAATCTCAACGCGTTTCTGGAGACTAAGCTCCCTTAATCATGACATTCCAAAAGACCCATGTGTCCCACTTAAATAACCCTGAACCGGAAAACACACCGGTGGGGGGATTGCCATGCTATGAACTCTTTATGTCTGTTTATCTTACGCCCACTTTTCAAATTAGTTATGCTAATCATTTACCCCACCGGTGTGTTTTCCGGTTCAGGGTTATTTAAGTGGGACACATGGGTCTTTTGGAATGTCATGATTAAGGGAGCTTAGTCTCCAGAAACGCGTTGAGATTCTTACCCATATGGCTTGTGCTGAAGTCTGTATCCTCTATGCTCAATAGTATGTGAATAAAGAAAACTCTTTTTTACGGATTCGGTGAAGCTGGACATTCTTTTCTTTTTGGTCCCACCATTTTTGACAACAGCCTTGGTAAAGCTCACAGCTGGGGCTGGTATTCTCAGGCTGGTAAGGGGCCATTGATATAGGCCCCCCAGCCTAAAAATAGCAGCCCACAGCCGTCCAGAAAAGGCGTATCTATTAGATGCGCCAATTCTGGCACTTTGTTCCCACTTGCCCTGTAGGGGTGGCAAGCGGGGTAATGAGGAGTTTATGTCACCTTGCTATTGTAAGGTGACATTAAGCCGGCATAGTAATGTAGAGGCGTCAATAAGACACCTATCCATAACTAATCCTATAGTAATTAAAGGGTTAAATAAACACACACACATGCAGAAAAAAGCAGAAAAAAGTATTTTAATGAAATAAAACACCACACAGTTTTGTCATCTTTTTATTGTTCTGCCATGCCAAGTGAAGCCCTCGATCTCCTGTAATAAAAATAAAATAAAAAGGCAAAAGTATACTCCCTGATCCGTCGTAGTCCAATATAACGAGTGTCCCACGCAGTATCTGGGGGAGATAAAGCTGACAACCGGGAGCACTTCTAATGCGACCGCTCCCGGCTTTAAGCGACTGGGGAATGAATGAGACGGAGTGGACGCAGTAGCGAGCGGTGACGTCACCGAGCCTGCGCTCCCTCACAGACTGACCTGAAGTTCACCGTGGGAAAATGCAGGGGAAGAGGATACCGCAGGTAATGTATCTATTCTATCTATCAATCTATCTATTCAATCTATCTATCTATTCTATCAATCTATCTATTTCTTCTATCAATCTATCTATTCATTCTATCTACAGGAAATTGTTTTTTTTTCTCTGTGTGCACTCAACTTTATTGGCATGCACAAAGAGAAAGAAAACACACCAAAAACGCGGCAAAAACGCTGCAAAAAATGCACCAAAACCTGCGTTTTTGGCGCAGCTTCTTTCCTGCCAAGATGATCAGGTTTTGCTGCAGAAAAACAACGCAGCAAAAATGCCCTGTGTGAACTTACCCTTAGGAGTCAACAACTTGTACTTGTTTTTCCTCAAGCAATTTCTAATCTCAATCTGATCAAGCATCTGTAAAATATGCTGGATAAAGAAGCCTGATCTATAGAAGACCTAGCTTACAACTTAGAAATCTTAAAGGATCTTGTACCAACGCCTGCAGTAGTCTTGTGGGTTAGTGGTTATATGTATATATATCGAATATGAATCAAGATGATACATTTCGAAAACAAACATCTGGAAATGCTTAAATCAGTCAAGGAAAATCGGTTCAGAAAGTAGCATTTGTGTGAAGGAGCTTCAGTAACTGGTGAGTTATGAGTTGATGGATTACAATGGATTGGGAGCACAAATAGCCCTCTATAACATCTCAAAAGGTAGAGCATTTTTTTTCAATGATTTGCGTATTTTTCTGCGGTTAATAGGTACTTTGATAATGAATACCAATAGTACTTGTAGAGGTAGAAAATACCGATGCCATGGTTTCCATAGCTTGCACTGATAAAGTCTAAGACTAAAATGTGAGTGAGACAACCCTTGTCCACATGACGTGATGGGGCATATGGATATCAAAGAGGGTTGGGTCTCATGCTCACGACCATCTTTTATGAGATCGAGATAGTTTCTGTTCTTGTGAACATGAGTCAATCACTACATCTGAATAGCGGACATGTAATACTACATTTTTCATGCAGCGGCCACGTTTTCTTAGCAACACTAACTGCTTATAAGGGATTCTGGGATGGATACCTATGGCAGTCAGCACTTGCCCTTTGAACAGGGTGGTTTATGATGAGATAAGCCTTTTTAATGAATGACTATGTACACGTTATTAGTAGCGATTCTGGATGCAAAAATGGCTACAAAGACGAAAAAGGAACAATAAGTATGGATTTATTTTTTTCTTCTTCCAAAACAGCCTTACCAGGCCACAAAAAGTGAATTTGGGATGTTTTTTTCTGGTTAGCATCACTCAAATTCATGACTGTCAGGGTAACATCAGAACTCATAGAAGTCTCACAAAGCATGTAAGAGGATGTGGTAGCTACGCACGACATTTCTTAACATATACGGTATATACGATTACCCAATTGTATCTTCTCTTGAATGCCAATGAACAAAGAGAAGACAAGGAGTCACCTACAAAATTGCCTCAGTCTTGATCATTCATGCAAGTGAACAGCAATTTCTTCCAGCAATTACCCATCTGCCTGCATTTTTTAATGCTTTATTAAAATTAAACAGGAATGAATAACCTAATTCTCATTACACTGAATGATGGGGAAACATAACCTAACTGCGATCAGTGAAGATTAGAATTTAAGAATTGTATATTAGATTTGAGACAGCATAAAGAAATGCAATAAAATCACTGACATAATAAAAAACTAATTTTTTTTGTCCCAGAAATAAAGTTTAAAACCAGAGCGAGAGAAGTGAGATATGAGATAGATAGACATAGATAGACAGACGTAGATACAGATATTTAGATAGAGACACAGCTAGAGCGACATAGATAAAGATAGACACAGATAGATAGACAGATATGTGATAGATATTAGATAGCTGGATAGATACATGATAGATACTAGATAAATAGATAGTCATATGTGATAGATAGATAGACAGACAGACCACAGATAATGGGTTATACCGTAATAGTTGAGATCAGAACAGAAGCTCAGCTCCAACAACTAGAGGGTCTTTTCCTTGTCTTGCAGGTCGAGTTGGGGGCACATATACACCATTAAAGAATTTTGTATATCAGGCCTGAAAAGTGGTGCTCTTATCTCATATCGGTCAAACCTGGTGACAGGTTCCTTTTAAGGGTTCTGTCATGTCTGACAATCAGGTTGTTAAGCATAACTTGCCTAACAACTGCGAGAGATATCTTCTAGTAACCAGTCTGTCAAATATTATTTAGGCCTTTAACTCGAATTAGATTAGTTGCTTTCTATATGGGATATGCTGAATGGACTGAATCAGTCCTGACATCCTTTCCAGACACACGCTGCCTTAACTTCAGACAACTGCTTCCCCACAGTGGTAATATGGTAGAAATTGTAGTCTACGACACTTGTTACCTGCGCTGTGCTGATGCCTGTTATCACATGTCAGGAGGCTACAGTGGGTATAGCTGGTATGTGTGCCGTCATCGACAGGCAGCATCCCCAGGAGCTTAGCTATGGGGCAGCTGGAACTAACGGGGCACTTGGCATCTACTCCTTAAGTAAATGCATCCTTCTTTAGTCCAAATGTAGATGGTTCTCCCCTGGTAACAAGAGTTTGTGGGTAAGCTTGACAATCTTCATATGTGATCTTAGGACATAGATACACTATATTAACTTGACATATGATGCGAGCGCTTTGGGGGAATTTAGGAGAGGTAAGAATCCGTTTTTGGCCCCCACTAAAATTTGACATACTGCACACAGTGCCCAGATGGAGGAGCCTGGACTCCTCACATTCAGTCCTTAGAAGTATTATTGGCATTTTTTTGTGTGTCTGAGGCCTCACTATTTCATGAATGAGTGCTATCTGGATTTTTCATGGATAGACTTTTTACCTCTTGTAGTCTATGATCCTGCTGATATGTGCGGGTATTTTTGTGGATTCACTGTTTGGCAACAAAACACAGAAACATGTCTCTGTGATCCCAGTCACAAACCAAACTAGCCAATGTAAGACTATAGGTCCATGAAAAAAATCACAGACAGTTTGAAAGGAGATAGACTTGATAGTTGATGGAGAAGCTGCCTTCATTTTTTTTTAATATGAGAAAAAAAACTGATGAAACTCTGAATATTTTAGGAGTACGAAGTGTGAATGAAGCCTCAGGCTATGTGCACACGCTGCAGATTTTGCTGCGGATCCGCAGATTTGGCGCTGCGGATCTGCAGCAGTTTTCCATGAGTTTACAGTACCATGTAAACGTATGGAAAACAAAATCCGCAATGCACATACTGCGGAAAAAAATGCGCAGAAACGCAGCAGTGTTTTTTCCGCAGCATGTCAATTCTTTGTGCGGATTCCTATTCCTCAATAGGAATCCGCAGGTGTAAAACCGCAGGTGGAATCCACACAAATACTGCACAAAAACCGCAGTAAATCTGCGGGCAATCCGCAGTGCGGTTTACCTGCGGATTTTGCAAAAACAGTACGGAAAAATCCGCACACCAATTCGCAACGTGTGCACATAGCCTCACTGACATCAACCATATTCTGTAAAAATACTGTAAGTTTAGATGAAGAACAATGCAAAGTGGGTCCAGGAATGAATAGTATTGTCCTAATCAACAAGGAGCAACATATTTCCAGATATTTCAGAAGGTAAAAATAGCACCGTCATTATTCAAATCATCAATAAGGAAGACATGGCCAGTTTATGATTTATGAAAAGCGTCAATAACCCAGATTGGCCCATTTATAATATTCCGGTTGATATTTATACACAGTCATGATTGCACCACATTTGCAAAAGAGGAAAATAAATAAGAATGGAATGTTTTCCAATCCTGGCATTTTATTAACCATGTGTATACCAAGCATAAGTCACAAATTGCTCTGGTCTCTGCGTCTTTGTCCACATTTATTCCAAAAATATACATTTCCTTACAAGTCTGGGCAGCAATAAATGTTTGGGCCGGTGAGACAGACGTGAAACCCTTTGTCATTGAGCTCTTGAAATTTGAGAGGTTATTTTTAGCAGGCATGTAAGGGGCAGATCTGTTTGATGTACTCGATGAGGGAAATACAATGTCTGTGCTGAATATTATGCTGGTGGACTAGATTCCACGGCTTGTAGTGCCCATATGCCGCATGTCACCGAGTGTAAGATACAGAGGAGAGATGAATGAAGAGGAGATAGCCATGGATGGTATACTCTATAGGGTTGTCCAGGATTAGAAAGACATGGCTGCTGTCTCCCGGGAACAGCGACACTTACAGGCCTACATACAGGTCGTGTGTCCTATTGCACTGTGCTCACATTCACTTTACCCCCTTTGAGGACATTGACGGGATTGTACGTCCCGATCAGGGTATGTATGGAGCGGAGACCACTTCATGCTGAGCAGATGATGGAAAGCTGAGATGCCGCTGTCAATCACAGAAAGCAGCATTTAAACAGCTGAGGCGCAACTGCGTCCACGCGACACAATTTTGGGGTACCCATGGATTGCCAAGGAAGCTAGAGGTCTTCTGAATTCTCCCATGGCTGCCATGTTGGTTCTCCTATGAAGTCTTGCCTCTGTAACCATATATGTGATCACATTACCTCAGAGGACAATAAAACTTTCACACTCCTTATCTATGAACTGCTCCAATATTTACGGGCACAAGTGTTTCTCCCCTTCCCATACGGATAGTTCTGCTTCACGTCACTTGTGTTATCTACTCATCAGATTTTGTGTTATACGATGTCTGATGAAGAGACCTGAGTAGTCTGGAAAGCTTTCTATTTGTTACCATCTTTTCAGTTAGGGGTTAATTCACATTGCGTTGTGTCCCCTGTAGGGTGATTTCAGATTCATGCCCCGGCGAGGACACAGAACACAATGTGAAAGCACCCTTAGCCATTAAAAAGGTATCGCCACTGAGAAATCTCAAATTGTAATAGTTTTCTATCTACTAGCTAACTTGGTCCAGAGATATATTTTGGCTGTTTCAATCTTCTCCAGATGCTTCATGGATTGTAGACTCTGGTGAGCATGGCCCTCGCTCCTCTCGTAATTTCTCATTAGTTGTAATGCTGGATTGTGTTTGTGATTATGGACTCTGAATTGTACGGCGCTGTGGAACATGTTGATGATATACTTTATAAATATAGATTGTTAATACATACCTTTGGGACATGAGGGTTAAATTCTACTGCTCGATGAATGGCCTCCACAGCATTCATCTCTGATGTACTGAGTCCTCTCCTAGAGGCTGTTTCAGGTGAGAATCTACAACAGAAATCCATAAAGATCAACTACAAAATGTCAAGTTTTGGTATGATGTGCACACATGGTACTGCTGTCCAAGACGTTGTACTAAAGTACAATGGTGCAGTCCCTTATTTCTGTGTCGTTTTTATTACCTTGTCAGAACATCATGTTCCCGTATTTGCATAGACAGGATTTCTTTTAGAATTATTGGGCTTGTACAAAATAGTTAAAAAAAAAAAATTAAAAGGTAAATTTTTTGTTCGAATCACAAAGAAATTCTACGATAGATTTTATATTTGGCTCCACTACTGTCTACCATTTAAGAACCCAATTCCACAAGGGAACAAAGATGTACTAGTCCAATTAAAATTTATATGATCTTTATTGAAAAAATAAAAAAAGAGTTAACAGATTCATGTTTATTTACAACTATGAAAAAAATGCAGTCGTGAAGGGCACAAACACCCCCTGTATACACCACCAAATACCAATTTAGTATGTCGCAATATAACCTAATCTAAACATCAACAGGGTCCTTTCCCCCCATTACCTATGCACTTCACACTACCCCACTACCCACACTATCAATGCCTTCCCTGGGCCATGCTACTATGGTTTACAGCACTACTATATATGTGTCCAATACTTACTATTACAGTGCAGAGTGCGCAGCTGGAGGTGAGCGAACAAGGGAGTGTGTGCCCACCCCAAAGGACATTTCGATCTTGACTTCGTCTGACTCTTTTTTTTATTAATTTTTCAATAAAGATCATATAAATTTTAATTGTACTAGTACATCTTTGTTCCCTTGTGGAATTGGGTTTGTTAGTAATTTGATGTGCCCATTTATAAATAAAGTATCCACATGGGGGTTTTGATTTAAATATTACATGATAAAAAACATTTTTGAATCCCTCTATCATGTGGTTGTGTTGGTGGTTGGTGAATTGTCTACCGTTTACTTATACTTATTTAGGGACTAATGAGACGACTGGCCACACTCCCCTCTCTTCATTCGCCGCACTGAAACAAATCGTCATCAGGGGGGATGGGCAATCCCAACACTCCCCTCTCTTTGTTTGCCACCCTAAAACAAAGCATCATCGGGTTATGTGGGGGGGTCAGATGGACATACCAACACTCCCCTTGCTTCATTTGCCGCCCTGAAAAGAAATGCCAACACAGGACGGTAACGCACTTGTTCTCTTGGCCCATGAAACGAGACGTCATCACCGATGTCTGTTTCATACGCTGGGCTGTGTATTTTCTACTGCGCATGTTTGCTACAATTATAACCTGAAAAGGAATATAAGGGTATGTTCACACTGGGTGTTTTTGCTGCTTTTTTATGCTAATTTTTAGCTGCTTTTTACAGTACCAGCAAAGTCTATGAGATTTCAGAAATCTCACGTACACACATTGTTTTTACTCTCATCAGGATTTTGTGATTTGCTTCGTTTTTTTAAATTTTTACATAGAGCATGTCACTTCTTTCAGGGTTTGCAATGTTTTTCACCCATCGACTTGAATTGATAGCGAAAAAACGCTGCAAATACGCAGGCTGACTTTTTTTGCAGCGTATTTTTGATAACCAACCAGGCAAAACTCACAGCTGGGGGCTGCAACCTTCAGCTGTCAGTGTTAGCAAAGCTGGTTATCAATAACAGAAGGGTCCCCACACTGGTTTTTTATCTATTTAAATAAATAATTTGAAAAAAATGATTAAAAATAAAAAAAAAACGGCATGCCCCCCCCCCCATTTTCGACAACCATCCTCGCTAAAGCAGACAGCTGGGGGCTGGTATTCTCAGGCTGGTAAGGGGCCATGGATATTGGCCTCGCAGCCTAAAAATAGCAGCCTGCAGCTGCCCAGAAAAGGTGCATCTATTAGATGTGCCAATTCTGGCGCTCTGCCTGGCTCTTCCCACTTGCCCTGTAGCAGTGGGGTTCATACTGTATTTGTGGGTTGATGTCACCTTTGCATTGTCAGGTGACATCAAGTCCATGGATTAGTAATGGAGAGGCGCCTATCCATTACTAATCCTATAGCTGGATTGTAAATAAACACACAGGCCGAAATAAAGTCTTTTATTTCAAATAAAACAAAACACAGTTTTATTTTTTTATTTAAAAATAATAAAACACAGTTATACTCACCTAACACTTAACTCCACCGAAGCCTTTGTTCTCCTGTAATAAACCAAAAATAAAAAAACAACCATATCCCTCACCTGTCTTTTGTTCTGTCCCATGCCGTAATCGATGTCTAGGGATTAACAGTTTTCAACTTGTACGGTGCCAAGATGCGACTGTCCAGGCTGAGAACCACTGGTGAATGAGCTGCTGCGAGCACAGCCTCAGTGACTAGCGGTGACATCACTGAGGCTGAGTTCCAAGCCGGGCTGAACTACGGTGACCTCGGTGAGATCCCCGCTAGCACCGTGAGAAAGTCGCACGGTGTAGAGGCGAGTTCACCACAGTTCACTGGGAGAATTTCACTGCGGCGAATTTGAACTGCGGTGAACTCGCTTCTGCACAGTGCAACATTCTCATGGTGCTAGCGGGGATCTCACTGAGGTCACCGCCATTCAGCCCGCCTGGGAACACCGCCTCAGTGACCTCACCACTTCTCACTGTACTAGCATATCATTTTCAGCCTTGCTCAAACGAGGACCGTTTTTTATATTGTTTTGTATTGGCAATAATCAGGTATACGTTAAGCTTAATCCATCTAAGTTACAAGGGAACCTGTCAACAGATTTTGCCGCTATGAGATGTGGCCACCGCCTTTCAGGGCTTATCAAAAGCATTCTATAATGCTGTAGATAAGCCCCCTGTCTGACCTGCAAGTGAAGAAAAGTAAGTTATATTATACTCAGCCGGGGGGGCGGTCCGGTCCGATGGGTGTCGCAGGTCCGGGTCTGGCGCCTCCCATCTTCTTGCGACGCCACCCTCCTGCTTCTTCATCGCTCCCCGGCATCGGTGCTCCTGCGCAGGCGTACTTCTCTGCCCTGTTGAAGGCAGAGTAAAGTACTGCAGTGTGCAGGCGCTGGGCCTCTCTGATCTTTCCTAGCGCCTGCACACTGCAGTACTTTACTCCATGATGAGGAGGAGCGATGCCGGGGAGTGATGAAGAAGCAGGAGGGCGGCGTCGCAAGAAGATGGGAGGCACCGGACCCGGATCTGCGACACACCAGACCACCCCCCCGGGTGAGTGCTATATAACTTATTTTTCTTCACTTGCAGGTCGGACAGGGGACTTATGTACAGCATTATAGAATGCTGTAGATAAGCCCTGAACCAGTGGTCACATCTTATAGCGGTAAAATCTGCAGACAGGTTCCCTTTAACCCTCTTCATGACATGCGCCGTACTAGTACTACCTGAGCCCACATCAAATCTGCGACATGTCAGCTGTTTTATACAGCTGACATGTGCGTGCAATAGCGGCGAGTGGAATCGCGATCCACCCGCCGCTATTAACTAGTTAAATGCCGCTGTCAAACGATGACAGCGGCATTTAATTAGCGCTTACGGTTATCGGGCAGGAAATGAGCGTATCACTGACCCCCATCACACGATCGGGGGTCAGCGATGTGTCGGCATGACAACCAGAGGTCTCCTTGAGACCTCTATGGTTGTTGATGCTGGATTGCTGTGAGCGCCACCCTGTGGTCGGCGCTCATAGCAATGCAGGAATTCAGCTACATAGGAGCGGATCTGAGCTTCGCTTCTATGTAGCAGAGCCGATCGAGTTGTGCCAGCTTCTAGCCTCCCATGGAACCTACTGAAGCATGGCAAAAGTGAAAAAAAAATAAAAAAAAAAATATGAAAAAAATAAAAAAAAAAATATTAAAAGTTTTACATCACCCCCCTTTCATCCCATTCAAAATAAAACAATAAAAAAAAAAATCAGACATACACATATTTGGTATCGCCGCGTTCAGAATCGCCCGATTTATCAATAAAAAAAAGGATTAACCTGATCGCTAATTAAAAACAGCAGAATTACGTTTTTTTGGTCGCTGCGACATTGCATTAAAATGGAAAAAATGGAAACACTATGGGTATCAGAAGATTGCACAAATGTTTTTTTTTTTTTTTTTTAGAAAAATTTGGAATTTTTTTTTCACCACTTAGATATGTTTGGTGTTTATGAACTCGTAATGACCTGGAGAATTATAATGGCAGATCAGTTTTAGCATTTAGTGAGCCTAGCAAAAAAGCCAAACAAAAAACCAGTGTGGGATTCCACTAGTTTTGCAATTTCACCGCACTTGGAATTTTTTTCCTGTTTTCTAGTACAAGACATGGTAAAATCAATGGTGTCGTTCAAAAGTACAACTCGTCCTGCAAAAAACAAGCCTTCACATGGCCATATTGACGGAAAAATAAAGTTATGGCTCTGGGAAGGAGGGGAGCAAAAAACAAAAATGCTAAAACGAAAAAGGGCTCCGTGATGAAGGGTTAAGGTCCATCTATTTACACTACACGACTAATAGAATGTTTCTTTTACAATGATCTTGGAAAGTCGAAATAGGCTGTTGATCACTTGACGAATGAGCAAAACACTAGTCATCAGATGAATTGATCTTTTAGATTGCATAACAGATCTCGGCAGCGCATTGTCCTGTATAACCAGGATTTGTGCTGCTGAGTACAATGGCATACTATGTGCACTGACTATGTATTAGAGATCGTTCAGTGTGCATCTGAAGCAGTTGGCATGTGTATAAAGGATATTAAACGACTGCTGACCCGCACAGTATAAAAGGACCCTTATACCCTTCTAAAGTCCGTCCCGTGTAAGGGGCACATTTGTTCTGGCATTTTTACCCAGCACTATACCACCTATAGCTCCCGAATACAGTGCAGAGAATTATGGCAGGGCAAAGAAATACTTATGATAAAATAAAATATAAAAATACAAATATATAATGCTGGTGTAAATGAAGAAAGTCTCCTGCTCCATTAGGGAAATAAAATGGACATTAAATTGTACAAACCTGTCAGACACAGCTCTGGCTTTTAGTAATGCTGCCGTGTAGCATATAGTAGCAGACTTTGGAAGACTTATATCTGCAATAACACAGAAAAAGAAGAAATGAGACCTGGTAGCTTTGGAGAGATAGAAGGTATTATTTTTCCTATATCTGTGAATTGGTAAGCATAGCGGTCAGCATAATGATGGTCAGGACAACAGCTCTTATATCTACGCAGCTTAGCTCTCTATATGGAGCTCATCAGGAGCAGTCCCTGAGATAGGGGAGACATCAGTACAACACAGGGGAAACATAGGAGCAAGAAGAGAGATGGGGGAATGGACAACTGTGTGCGAGAGGGCATTTACACAACAGTCTGCGCAACAGAGATGGCTATGAGGAGTGGTCTTTGAGAGAGGGACACCTAGAGCAGTCTGTGAGAGAGAGGAACACATAGCGCAGTCTGTAAGAGAGAGGGCCACAGAGAGCAGTCTGTAAGAGACAGGGCCACAGAGAGCAGTCTGTAAGAGACAGGGCCACAGAGAGCAGTCTGTGAGAAAGAGGAACACATAGCGCAGTCTGTAAGAGAGGGCCACAGAGAGCAGTCTGTAAGAAACAGGGCCACAGAGAGCAGTCTGGGTGAGAGAGGGACACCTAGAGCAGTCTGTGAGAGAGAGGAACACAGAGCAGTCTGTAAGAGACAGGGCCACAGAGAGCAGTCTGTGAGAAAGAGGAACACATAGCGCAGTCTGTAAGAGAGGGCCACAGAGAGCAGTCTGTAAGAAACAGGGCCACAGAGAGCAGTCTGTAAGAAACAGGGCCACAGAGAGCAGTCTGGGTGAGAGAGGAACACCTAGAGCAGTCTGTGAGAGAGAGGAACACAGAGAGCAGTCTGTAAGAGACAGGGCAACAGAGAGCAGACTGTAAGAGACAGGGCCACAGAGAGCAGTCTGTAAGAGACAGGGCGACAGAGAGCAGTCTGTGAGAGAAGGACGGGCACAGAGAGCAGTCTGTGAGAGAAGGACGGGCACAGAGAGCAGTCTGTGTGAGAGGGCCACAGAGAGGACGGGCAAAGAGAAGGGCGAGCACAGAGAGCAGTCTGTGGGAGAAGGACGGGCACGGAGAGCAGTCTGTGAGAGAAGGACGGGCACGGAGAGCAGTGTGAGAGAAGGACGGGCACAGAGGGCAGTCTGTGAGAGAAGGACAGCACAGAGAGCAGTCTGTGAGAGGACAGGCACAGAGCAGTCTGTGAAAGGACGGGCACAGAGAGCAGTCTGTGAGAGAAGGACGGGCACAGAGAGCAGTCTGTGAGAGAAGGACGAGTACAGAGAGCAGTCTGTGAGAGAAGGACGGGCACAGAGAGCAGTCTGTGAGAGAAGGACGAGAACAGAGAGCAGTCTGTGGGAGAAGGACGGGCACGGAGAGCAGTCTGTGAAAGAAGGATGGGCACAGAGAGCAGTCTGTGAGAGAAGGACGGGTACAGAGAGCAGTCTGAGAGAAGGACGGGCACAGAGAGCAGTCAGAGAAGGATGGGCAAAGAATAGTCTGAGAGAAAGATGGATATACGGGGAGCAGTCTGTAAAAAAGAGGGGGCTCAGAGCAGTCTGAGAAAAAGAGGGACATGGAGAGTAGTCTGTCAAAGGGGCAGGACACAACAGTGTGCAAGAAAGGTGGACACGGAGAGCAGTCTGTGAAAGAGAAAGAGGGACAAGTAGAGCAGTCTGTGAGAGAGAAAGAGGGACAAGTAGAGCAGTCTGTGAGAGAGAGAGGGACAAGGAGAGCAGTCTGTGAGAGGGACAGGGCATGGAGAGCAGTCTGTAAGAGAGCAGGGCCCGGAAAGCAGTCTGTGAGAGAAAGAGGGACATGGACACAGCAATCTGTGAGAGAAAGCGGATCACGGAGAGCAGTCAGTAAGGGAAAGGGGCACAAAGCAGAGAAAAAAAGCAGTTTGTGTGAGAACGAGGGGCACTGAGAGCCGTCTGCAAAAGAAAAAGGGGTACAGAGAGCAGTCTATAAAAGAAAGAGGGTCCCGGAAAGTAGTCTGTGAGAGAAAGGGAAACAGAGACAGGCATCTGTGACTGCTTGGGCAGACTATAAATATAACCATGCATATTGGCTTTGATATAGGGATTGCTTCTAATTCCCGAGTGTTCCCCACAGCAGTGCAACCTCTCAGTCCTCTCGGTTTCAACCTCGGATGTCTCCTTCAGCTCAGCTAATCCTGAGCACAGCCTGCTAACCTCTTGTCATGTGTGACATGCATTTCACAGAGACCATCTCTTCTTTTATGCCTGATTTGACATATAGACAATGAACATGCATGAATTGACTATTTGGGGATGGACAGGTAAGGTTTGGGTAGTCACTCTTGCGCTTTCTGGCTTATCCAATCCTAACTCTAGAAAAATGCAGAGGTGTTAATGGAGCAGATGGAAAAAGGAGATGTGGTCTCTTTCCTCCCATAAAAACGACAGCAAAATGCAGAGTGCTGATGGGACGTCTCGCAGCGTTGCTTAGAATTACCAGTTACATCCTTTTTTCAGCGGGAGGTGTATTAGGCTTCCAAACACGTCAGTCTTTTTTCTCTTTACAACACAATGTGTTACACACTTGACAAAACCTGCCGCAAAATCTGCAACAAATGCTGCTCGTTGTGAGTGGACAATTCCCCAACATGTCCTCTGACCACGCAGAAATCCTCTGCAGTATGTGAATATGAATTTTATAAAAATCTCATATACAGTACTCATATTGTACTGCTCAAACGTTTAGGTTTCCTGTACAAAAATAGCACTTATAATCCACAACTAATGCACCATATGTGAACCTAACCTAAGGAAGAGTATACAATGACTTGTAAGGCAAGTGTTACTATCCTACCAATTAGAAACATGATGCAACGGGATGATTTCACGTGGCTATAATAAAGGGAATAAGGCTGTTTCACTCAGGTGCAATGGTGTAAAATAATGCTCTAAATGCTCTATGGCCTAGAAGTGTTATCTTTGTCATTCATACAGACCCCCATTGCACTAGTGACATCCACAGGTCATAAGAAGGTACAGCACTATAGCGTAACAACATATTAATGCTAAAAACTTATTTCCAAAGTGATAGATACTCACGATTTCAATATAAAAACAAGCCTTGGACCCCTTTAATCAGAAATTTCCAAAACTACTGAATTAACTGCTAATTGCCAATGGCAAGAGTCTGCCGACACAAAAGGACTGTTCAAACCAAGCCCGAGCACTCAATGCACCCTTGGTCAAAAACTTTAGTGCACCTTATCAATTACTTTTGCACATATCTTATTTATGTATCATTATGCTTGCATATATAGCAGCATCATATACCACAATCTAAATACCTTATCATTTTTCCAACAAAACTTACAAAACCAAATATTTTTTTTAGGGACCACATCTCATTTGCAGTGACTTTGAGGGACCCATGTCACAGAAAATACCCAAAAGTGACACCATTTAAAACCTGCACCCCTCAACATACTCAAAACCACATTCAGGAAGTTTATTAACCCTTTAAGGGCTTCAAAGGAAAAAATGTAAAAATGTTGCTTAAGACCCACATTTTTCATTTTCACAAGGGTATATCGAGAAATTGCACAACAAATTGTAATGTCCATTTTCTACAGAGTTCGCCAATAGCCCACATGTCGGGTAAAACTACTGTTTGGGCACACAGCACGGCTCAAACCTTTGGAGCTCAAAAATTGCTGGAATAGAAAGCGGACGCATATGTCGCATTTGCAGACTCAAGGAACTTATCTAGAGGTGTGGCGAACACCTTGAACCCACAAGTGCGTCACAGAATTTTATAACTTTGAGCCGTGAAAATGGCAAAACACATTTTTCCTGCAAAAATGTAGCTTTAGCACCAAATTTTTCGTTTTCAAAAGGGTAACAGGAGAAAATGGACCATACAATTTGTTGTGCAATTTCAACAGAGTACACAGGTATCCCACATGTAATGGAAAACTTTTGTATAGGAGCAGAGCAGGACTCAGAAGGGAAGGAGGACCATTTAACTTTAGGAGAGCAAAATTCGCTGGAATAGATTTGTCACACAATTTTTGCTGAATGTGGCAATACCCCATATGTGGCTACATGGTAGGGCTCGGGAGGGAAGGAGCGCCATATATAGAACCCCTAAGTATCAGCAGAGCAGATTTCCCCCTCAACTGACCCAATTTTGGATATGTGATTCCTCTGGGATATTATCTACAGGTGTAGTGACAATTTTGCCTCCACGGGTGTTTTTCAGAAACAAGCGGCAGTGGATGTTGCCAAGTGAAAATTGCAAAGCTGCCAGTGTAGTGCCAGTACATGGCATTGCCCAGTACATTGTTGTGGCCGTACATTATGCTCAGCTCATGCTTCTGGAGATATACACCTGAAAATTAAGTGTCCTCTCATCGCTAGAGAAATGCCAAACATGTGGATGCTAATTATGGTTTAGACACACTGGGGCTCAGAAGAAAGGGGGACATTTGAGAGCACAGAATTTGTTGGATTTCTTTTGGGGGGAGAGGAACCATAACACTTTTCCAGAGCCTTTGTGCTACCAGTAATGTGGAAGCCCCCTATATTTCCATAGACAGATGACGGACCTGAGTGGGGGCTTTTTTTGAGGATGGATTTGAAGCTTTTACTGGGGATATTTTGGATCACATTTATCCTGTGGTCTATGTTGAGCACTTATATTGAGGTTTCCATCTAAATCTCTGAATGACGTGACAGATGAAACCCCTGAGGGATCCATTCAGTATAATGAGGCAGCAGAGTTACTCTGGACTCCGTCTGGCCTCTGTTCAGCGTTATCCTTTTCAGTAAACTGTGGCCAACCGTGCTTTTATGCACGCCCAAAAAAGACGGACACCATCAGATCACAGGCCAGACGGCATCCACAGTGTTTCCCTCTGTTAAATTATAGGGCATCTTCCACAGGAGGTTCTGTCTAAATTACGTAGTTCGGAGATTTACATGAAAACTGAGGTGTAAGCGCTCAGCGCAGGATAAATTTGGGCTCAGCTTTACTGCAATTTTTTGGAGGCAGAATGAATAAATCAGTAGCAGGTCAAGAATTGCCTTTATTTCGTTTTTATGCAGTTTCTTGTGTGGTATAAGTGATAAGGCGGCTGTATTCTTCGGGTTGACAGAGATACCAGATTATAGATTTTTTTATGTTTGGCTGCTGTCAAACACTAAAAATGTTTTGTTTTTTTTCCAAAACGAAGTTTTTGCATTGTCAAACTCAGAGTTATAATATTTTTATATTTGTGCGGAGTCAAATGAGGTCTTTTTTTTTTTTTTTTTGCTGGATGAGTTAAAATTTTTATCGGTACCATTTTGGGCACATAATATTATTTGATCGCTCTCCATTCCAATTTTTGGGAGGCAAAAATCAACAAAAATCAACTATTCGGGATTTTTTTTTTATGTTGTTCACCATGTGGTAAAATTGAAAAGGCAGCTTTATTCTTCCAGTGAGTATGATTACAGCAATACCACATTTATATTTTTTTATGTTTTGGTGCTTTAACACAATAAAAACAATTATTTAGAAAAAAGAATTGTTTTTGCATTGCTATATTCTGAGACCAATATTTTTAAAAAATATTTTTAATTTTTTTTTCTCTTTTATACTTGGTACCTCAATGAGACTTTAACTTTTTTTTACCCTGATCTCTGGTGTAATGCATTGCAATGCACCAGTTTTGTTATGCAATATACCTGTCAGTGCTGCACTGATAAATCGTCTTCTAGCCAATGTTCCTGGCAACGGCAGCCGGGTCTTGGCTATCATTTAAGCAGAGCTCCCGGCGGCGATAGTGTGGGCACCGCTCCTGTGCCCACACAATCGACAGGACGTTCCTTTTGTGGGAACGCACAGCAAGATGCGATGCACTGGAACATCCAATGTCGGGAAGTAGTGACTTATTAACGAATCAGGTTGTTCACGGATGAAGGATCTTTCATTGAATGGAGAATGACTAGTAAATCAAAAATTCAAACACAGTGAACTTTATATCAGATGATGAATATCTGTGATCGGTCAGCTAAAACCGTCATTTGTTCTTAAAGAAAACCTGTTGCTTTGTACAGTTGTGCTCAAAAGTTTACATACCCTGGCAGAATTTTTGCTTTCTTGGCCTTTTTTCAGAGAATACGAATGATAACACGTAAACTTTTTCACCACTCATGGTTAGTGGTTGGGTGAAGCCATTTATTGTCAAACTACTGTGTTTTCTCTTTTTCAATCATAATGACAACCCAAAACATCGACAAGTCTGCTGTCACTCATTCTCTGGTGCTGGCGTGGGAATAGCAGGTGCGTGACCTCAAGTATGGATCTGCATACATGCGGTCACATTCAGGCTAGATGAGCATGGCCCACTTCTATGCAAGAGTATTGAGCGAGCCCTGATAAAGTCTAGTCGGAATGTGGATGGAAATACGCGAATCGCAAAGTGCAGTCATATGCAGACTAGATGGGCATATGACTGCCCGCTCCCGGCAACAGAGGATTCTCACAGCTCACAGTGCATGCAGTGTTAGGATTCACGTAGAGTGACTGCAGACTGGACAACCACTTTAAGTCTTTGGATAAATGATGTTTACCTCCTCATGCCGTTTGCGCTTTTTGGTTTTGTATATTTGCTACATTGTTTAAATGGAATCTATGGGCAGTGTGCCTCTTGGGCAAAGTTCAGCTTACCGTCATATTTAGCAAGCACTGCCTGAACATCCGCATATGCCTGCAATTCCAGCAAAGCCTCCAGCAAGTTTTCATGGATATTTACCATGCTGAGCAGAGGAAACTCTTTCATTAGCTGCAAGTAAATACATCAATTAGATAAAACAAATATATCATTACTTTCACATTCCCGTGCAATTATTCAGTTTTCCTGGTGCGAGTGGAAGCTAATTAGGGTGCATTGCAATCTGATTAGTAATTGCTTAGCTCCAGAAAATTTATTTTATGCTTTGCTTGTTATTAATGACTGGTTTTCATATATCATTTTTCAGTGTGACAATCAATCAGGCCTGTAATAAGTTACACACAGGAATTGTTCCACGTACGATATTCCTTTTAAGCTGACAGTTGCGATATAGCATTACAGAGGCAGATGGGGGACTTCTGTAAAATAAGCTTAGTTATTGGAGTTTCTGTAATCTTTTTCCACAATCCAAACAGCCATCTAGGATTTCTTTAATCACTTTAATTATAGTTTCGTGTTTGGAAAAATGCATGGTGCATATGACTGTATAGGAGACAGAATTATGCATTTAGTCACAACCTTTAGGCTGAATCAACCTTCAAGATTTCTTAACTGTTACATTGCCCAGGACAGTGGCCAACATGTCTTCTCTGCAGAAAGCACTGAAGACTTTTTTATTGGTGTTGTGCAGTCCTAGAGTAGAAGACCAGACCCCACTGATGTACTCGACTTCAGTACATTTAAGAGGGTGTCTCATCATCATAAATGATTCCATAGTGCTTCTAAGAAGAAGAAACTTTGCCATTTACCTCTTGTGTAAAATCAGCTTTGTTCTCAAAAAAATTAGGGATTTTTAAAAGGAACCTGTCAGCAGATTCGTTGTACCCAACTCATGGGCACGACTGCAGCCTGGTATATTTTTCTTTGAAAAGCAGGATATAAATAAAGGTTGAAGAATCAGGCAAGCTTCTTCCCTCGCTGCTCAAGTTGTCTTGGAGTGTACATTGGGGAAAAAAACAGTCAATCACCTGGAGCGGCGCTTTGAAAAGTCGTCTAAGGGATGTATCATGCAGCCAGGCTAAGATTGATGCTGCCCATAGTTTGGGCTCCATAAATAAACAAACACGGTCCCTTTAACCCACTTGCTGGTTTCCTAGGCAAGAAGCCTTGTTTTACAGCTTGTAGGCACTGCTCTGAAGCTACCTGGGACCACAAAGGCTACCAGACAGGTTCTCCAGTCCCTGCAACAATTCTGGAGAGGTGCACGGAGGAACATGCCAGTGACAAGATGCACACGTTAAAGAATTAGGTGAAACTTTCTACACCACGACCCTTCAAGTACAACACCATTCTTAATAAATCAGGCTCCAGTGTTTAGGAGGGCACCCACCAGGCATCCACATCTGCAAATTTGCCTTTTTTTTTTTTTTACTGTGGCTGTTACACAGTGAAGTAATGTTTTGTTATTTTTAGTATTCCTGAATTTAAAGGTACCCAAAGATTGCAGAAAGTGAGATCAAAGGGGACAGAGTTTACTTTTTGGATGTAGTAATATAGAATTTGGGCAAAGATAAGTGTCTGCATTTCAGGTCTAACTGAAAATATGGTAACAAATTACTCAGGTCTCTTCATAAGGCATAGACTAATAGAAATTCTGAAGAATCACATATTTATGCACAACACAGCAAATATAAATGCCAGAGATAAGACAGGTGTTAATGTTTTATTGTCCTCTGATTGGGGTCTGGTTCTGTTATGATGACCCCACATGGTCTGAAAAGAAAATTCCTTAGTTAATGTAAAAAGACATAAATCCATGCGACACATTCATTCCTGCACTGAGAGTGTCAAAGGTCATCATCAGGTTATACTCCAAAACTCTTCTTTCTCTCTGTTTATCACTCACATAATGGTAGTTCTGCTTCACGTCACCTGTCTTATCTATGGCATTTATCTGTGATCTGCTGTGCATAAATATGTGATTCTTCAGAATTTCTATTAGTCTATGCCTGATGAAGAGACCTGAGTAGTCTCGAAAGCTTGCAATTTGTTACCATCTTGTTAGTTAGCCATTAAAAGGTATCAACCACTGAGGACTCTCAATTCTAAATATTTTTCTATCCACTGGCTAACACGGTACAAAGAGATATATCTTTCCTGCCTTTCAAGTCAGCATTTTGGGCATGGGTCTGTGGGGTTGATTCCCATCTGGTGCCCCTCTGTGGGGAAATATAAAATCTGTGCAATATACAGAGGGTCACCTCTATCTAGCAGAGGGTAGCGGTTTGGGTGTGTATTCCAAAACTGAAGGAAGAGTAGGTACATCTAAAGATGGCATTTTGTCAACTCAATGCTTTGTTATATGGTGATAACAAATATGTTTGGTTTTCAAATGTTTTATTACTTTTACTAGATAAAAACAATATTCAAGGGAAAATTAGCCTATTCATTTGTGATTTCATTTTTTATCAGTTTATGAAACTTTACATAACTATTTTGTTTTGATTCCTGTAATGTGTCTATTAATTGTGAAGATGCAGTCAATTTGGAAAGCTCACAGATGAATTTTGGAAACTTCTAAAAGCGCATTCATGTATAGTGTGGCTCTGTATAATATTTCCTCTGGACAAGATCTTTACAGTCATAAAAATGTTATTACAAAACAATTTTCCATAAAATGACCCGAGAGACGGACAAGTGATACTTACATCTCTCATTATTTTTACAGACTCTCGGATCCTCCCTAGCTTTCTTGCACACATGGCCAGCCTTCTTTTTGCGTAAACCAACACATTCATGTCCCTTTCTGTGTACATAAAGGCAAATTTAGTGAAAATATTTAGCTTTAGTTCAAAACTTACATCTTTCATTGATTGCAAGGAAATACTGGAAAACAATAGAGCAATATAGGGTCTTATCCAGTATGAAAGTGGAAGGAGAGGAGAGCAGGGATGTGCTCACCTGGTATGGTTGTCTTACCCACAACACTGGACGAACGCAGATAAAATGGCTGCTGCAGATCCAAGGAGGGATGTCAAGTAGCGAGAAAAGTGGAGAGCTGGATCTTTGTTGCGCTGCTGAAGACACAGCGTGTGGTTTGTCCTGATGAGGCAGTGTAATATTTCCACTTTATACAGCGCTAAAATCCACTGGTGTCTTCAGCAGCGCTACAAAGATCCCTCTCTCCACTTCTCTCCCTACTGGACATCTTTCATTGATTAACATCTGAAGTGTGATTGAAGAGTTCCATTCATTTTTTCAGTAGTGTATATGAAGGGAACCATATTTTTCAGGTAGATGGAACATGAAAAATAGGCAACAACATAAAAAAAAAATGGAAGAGCAATGTTAACATGAATACCGCATCTGGCTGCAAAGACATAAATGAAATATTCTAATACCTCTCTAAAATGATATGTGAGCGACCATTATAGAAGAAGGTAATATCACACATGTGTTCTAGATTTGTCAGGACTGGGGGAAAATGCTAAACTGCACTTCTTTAGCAAAGAGATATACACCTATCTGTGTACCATACGCACTATAATGCCACCACACACATTAGAAGAAAGCTGACCAACACAAACGATTTTGGTTTAAACCTATTTACTGCATATAGGGTTGTCCCAACTCTCCTAACACCAAAAGTCAGGGGAAAGCAGGATCAGGCATGCTAGACTTCAACAACACTAGCTTTGGTAGAAAAGCCATTGTAAA
Organism: Ranitomeya variabilis; assembly: GCF_051348905.1. NCBI lineage: Eukaryota > Metazoa > Chordata > Amphibia > Anura > Dendrobatidae > Ranitomeya > Ranitomeya variabilis. Next base: position 181,743,878 of record NC_135234.1, read on the forward strand.
AGAAGCCTAGCGTCGGCTTCTACCCTGCTCCCTGTTGAGAACACTTCACCGGTGGTCATGTGTATGGTGGGCTTGGAGTGAAGAGAAGCTTTCTAAATATGTCAATTCATAGAACAACTTTAATGCAAGGATTATCTGTGTACTTACTATACTGTGCTTCATGACGGGAGCTCAGGTGCTGCATTTGCTGAGACTTCTTGTACGCCGATTCGGCAGCTTTTAGCGCTTGTTGGAACAACTTCTCTGCATCAGAAATTGTGGTTGCTTCTTCCTCAGCCAACAAAATGTATGCAGTGGCACAACTATATGAGGAAATAACATTGTAAAGCCTTATATGATAAAGTAAGAAACAGTAATTGTAGACATTTCCTTAAAGGGGTTGCCAAGTTCTCCTGCCTCCCTGCTTGCTGAGGAATGGTGCTCTCCTAATGATGGACAGTTTGGACCACCGGTATGTTTTCCCAGGCGGCCTGAACCATTCTGCAAGGAAAGACAGCTTTGCCTCTGAAGAATCAGATGAGTGCAGAGGCACTGAAGATGGCAGGATTCAGCAATCTGGTCAACTTCGGTGCAGAACTTGCAAGCCCCCCACCCAGAATACCGGCCACTTCTGCAGCAGTGGTGGGTAAACTAGACAACAAGCAGTAAACCATTGAATTAAAAAAAATTCACTCCACTTTTGAGAAAAGAGAGGATTTTTAATAAGTTGTAAATTGCTAAATTTCTTGTTTTTACAGGCACTTTGCAATGTTACCCATGTAACAAGATGAGACAATCCCTTTAATGCAAAAGCAGAGAAGACTGACCATTGTGTACAGCTCACAGAAAAGAAGTTTAGAAATGTAGACATGTTAATGTATATTAGAAAATGTGTAAGTATTTAGAATACAATTCTTTGTGTTATTATTGCGTATTGTCACTAGCAGAAAGTCTGATATCGCACAAGTGCCAGGTTCTGGTGACAAGATCCCTGCCTCCAATTTCAGTCAGCTGCAGCGTTGTGGTGAAATCCTTGGAAGGTCTTTTCATGCTTAAATTCATCAGCTTCATCTAATTTTCCTCACAAATTCGATTTACGGAAATATTCCTACACTGCAAAGCCGGAAATTGTCTTGTACGTGTGTAATGCTCTGAGGTCTCCTAGGTCTGTATCCAACCCCTTTCAGCCTCTACCACAAACACAGCCTTAGTAATGTGAAAGTGACCTAAACATAAATGGCTTTGGCTACATATATGGTAACTGTTCTTCACCGCTGTGCTGTCACACACACCATCTGTACAGTTTATTCAGTGTTTTATGATCTTCTCTTCCTACCTTTATGCTATGTCCTCCCATCAGTCTGCATTCCCTGCTTCTAAACGGGCTATACCGTTGTGTTATACCCATGTGATGTGATAGCTGCCCGGCCACACCTGAGGCCACGTGAGCCTTCCCTAGCTGATGCAATAATCTAGGTAATACACAACGCGTTTTGGTGCAAGCTTCTCACTGTCATCAGATTTTTCGAATCCAAATTAAACGCCACAGAGATATTTATAGACAATTATAATTACACTTATATAATTAGCTAGCGGCATTTTCCAATCCTGGAATGGCTCAGGGTCCCAACAGCAATGGGCATTAGAGGACTCGAGTCCCTGCTGGGAGGTCACGTTCTGCCTGCGCACAACCATACAAGGCTAGTAGTACCGCTGCACTCTTACACCAGCTGGCCTCAGATGACATTGCACAACGTAGCGACCCACCAATTTTTTTCGCCTTATTCAATACTCTGCAATATGTAAAATGGCACTATCCATCATAGGCGATTCCCACCAAGTGAAACGCAAATGGATCGAATTCACCAAATTTCAGAAAATTCAATTTCCATAGAATCGGTTCCCTCATCACTAATACACATTTGTGTCCGGTTACTTGGATTCCCAAAAGCTTGCCAACACAACATTAAACATGACAAAGGGCTGTTACTTCACCAGAATATTTCAGTAATGGAGACTCAAGCTTGGGGCCTGAAATTCCAAGAGATCATACTGCTAAATAAAATGAAAAGGGTTGCCCAATACTTGAACAGCCCCTTCTTAAATGCCATATTTCCACATATAAAATGTTAAAAAAATATATATATTTTCCAAAATCATTACAACCACTAGACACTAGCTAACGGTCACTATATTAACAATTGTACCCATGGATACCTTAGGTCCTGCAATGCCTGCACATGAGGAAACACATCACGAATCAGAACAACTATGCTACATTTCTAATTGGAGGTATCTGCTAATATTATTATTATTACTACAACTACTACATATTGGGATAGGATCTTGGAGATGGGAATACCCCTATAAGTTTAATCTCAGAGTTACCTGGGTTTTTTTTTTTTTTTTTATACTTACTCATTAGAAACTTCAAGAGCTTGGTATGCAGCTTTTACTCTGGACTGAGGGCTTCTTTCACGCCATGCTTTCTGCATAACTATTAAAGGAAAATTAATGTGAAAGAATGATAATACCAAAAAGAATGATAAAACAAACAACCTAGACGTTAGATAACTATGAGCAGAGGTTTTCGAATCTCTAAAACATCTCATTGGTTTAAAAGAAAAAAAAAGGTGAAAAAAAGAGAAATAGGACAAGTGCATTTTGTAGTAAAAAATAAAAATAGTAAAAAAAAACAAAATTATAAATTAACATTCTTCTAATGGAAGTCACCCACTATAGTACACGATGATTTATATAGATCAGTTTTAATACCAATTTCAATAGCACACTGGAGGATTTCAGAAAATAGCTGTCAACTTAACAGGATGTCACAAAACAAAAACAATTTTAGAACCGGAAAAAGGGGCAGGAAATATGATTGAAAATACCTTTATTAAAAATATGCACATACTAAAAAAATGATAATTACTTACCGGTAATCTGATTTTCCTGAAACCCATGACAGTACCGAGAGTAGGATCTGCCCCATTACTGGACAGGAAGCCAAGAGCACAAAATAAATAGGCAACTCTCACGTCCCCCTTCAATGTGGTTTCCAAGAAGTCAAGTATGAGTCCCCCAAATTATAATCATTATTCTTGTTATTATTTATACATTCACTCAAGCCTATTCTTCATTGTGAGAAGAGAAGATTGAGAACCTCCAACCACCATAAGCCAGAGGGAGAGAAAATTAGGGAGCTGTCATGGGTTACAGGAAAATCAAATTACCATTAAGTAATTATCCTTTTTCCCTCTCACCCATGACAGCACCTGAGAGACGATGACCAAGGAATCCTCTGATAGGGAGAGAGCACCCCTGTAGGATCTTAAACCTGAAGAAAGATCCCCAGAATATCCCAGTTCAACGGATAGTGTTTCAGGGAGGAAGATTTAATGATATCCATAACTTTCACAATCAAGATAATGTCCAAAGATCGATTTGGAGCTCAAACAAAAAAGTGGCAACGAGTAAAAAAAATAGAATTAGACTTACTGGTAATTCGGTTTCTAGGAACCTTCCACGACAGCATAGGAGGATGTCTCCATTCCCTAATGGGGGACAGGAAGCACAAAGAGGTTAAAAGGCCCCTCCCACCTCCAAATCGCCAGTGACTTATAATGGATACCACAGCACTAGCTACCTTAATAAACCCAGGATAAATCCAAAGGAAGGGAGGGAATTAGTGCTGTCGTGGAAGGTTCCTAGAAACCGAATTACCAGTAAGTCTAATTCTATTTTCTCTAGTCACCTTCCACGACAGCATAGGAGGAGAACCAACCAATTCAGCACTAGGGGGGACAATAGCCTGGAGAACTTTCCGGCCAAAGACTAGATCCTGATTGGACAATAAGTCCAATCTGTAGTGTTTGGTAAATGTATGTGGTGAAGACCAAGTTGCGGCCCTGCAGATCTGCTCGATGGAAGCGCCCGCTCGTTCAGCCCATGATGTTGATGTAGATCTTGTAGAGTGAGCTCTGACTCCAGTTGGCGGTGTTAGCTTTTGGGCTAGATAAGATTCTTGTATAGCCCTCTTAATCCAGCTAGAGATGGTGCTTTTTGCCACCTTCTTCCCTTTTCTCTGACCTGACATATGGACAAACAGGTTTTGGTCGATTCTGAAGGAGCTAGTTTGTTCAAGGTAGTGTATGATGATACGCCTAACGTCAAGAGTATGGAATTCTTCCTCTCTGGAGCTTGTCGGATTCTGACAGAAGGAGGGAAGGATGATGTTTTGAGATCGGTGAAAATCAGACACCACTTTAGGTAGAAAAAAGGGATCCAGACGGAGATTTATGGAGTCGTCTGTTATTGTCAAGTAGGGTTCTCTTACTGATAGGGATTGAAGCTCTCCTACTCTTCTTGCAGTGGTTATTGCTACTAGAAAGGCGGCTTTGTAGGATAGAAATTGAGGAGAGCATGAAGATAGAGGCTCAAACGGTGCTTGAGTGAGACCCTTGAGAACCAGGTTTAAATCCCAAGAGGGAACAACTGGTTGTTTTCCAGGTTGCAACCTGAGAGCTGATACCATAAATCTTTTGATCCAACGATGGTTGGCCAGCTCCTGATCGAAGACCGCACTGAGAGCAGAGACTTGAACCTTCAATGTGCTAGGCTTAAGCCCCAATTCTAAGCCGCGCTGAAAAAAATCTAATATTTTAGATATATTAGGACGGAGAGGATCAGGAGTACTTGGAAGGCAAAAGGTGGAGAAGGTCTTCCACACCTTACTGTAGATTGCATTTGTGACAGGTTTTCTGGATCTTTGTAAAGTTAAAATTACTGCATCCGATAGTCCCCCTGCCTTTAGGACCTGGGTTTCAGCAACCAGGCTGCTAGGTTCCATTTTCGGGGGTTGCAGTTTTGAAAGGACCCCTGGATGAGAAGATCAGCATCCACTGGTAGAAGGACTGGCCCATCTGCATGTAGTTCGACAATGAGGTTGTACCAACTCCTCTTCGGCCATGCTGGAGCTATCAGTGTGGTAGGTACCTGTTCCTCTCGTATCTTCCGCAGAACTTTCGCCAACAGAGGAATTGGTAGGAAGGCGTATGCCAGCTGAAAATTCCAGGTCTGGACCATGGCATCTACCCCTCTGGGATTGTCCCTGGGATTTAGGGAAAAAAATGTTTTCACCTGGGCATTCTGACCTGAGGCAAAGAGATCTACCTCCGGAAGGCCCCATCTGTCCACCAGCATCCTGAAGGTTCTTCAGTTCAGGCTCCACTCCCCGGGTTGAATGTCCTGACGACTCAGGAAATCCGCCTGGAGGTTTGATGACCCCTTCAGATGGACAGCCATGAGGGAGAGAAGGTTTTTTTCTGCCCAGCAAAAAATTAGACTCGAGACGTTTGCCAAGCTGTTGAATTTTGAGCTCCCCTGATGCTTGAGATGGGCGACAGTAGTTGTGTTGTCTGAGTAAATCTGGACATGTCTCCCAGAAATCAAGCTGCTCGCTGCTTTGAGGGCTTCCTCCGCTGCTTTCAGTTCCCTGAAATTGGAGGATCTGGCACTCAATGTCTGACTCCAGAGGCCCTGAAACGGAGTATGCAGGATTACTGCTCCCCAACCCCACTTGCTGGCGTCCATCGTGATTGTCACAAGGGGAGATTGCGACCAGCTTACCCCTCTGCAAAGATTTCTGGGGTTCAACCACCATGCAAGAGATGCCTTCACACGACCTGGGGTAAACACTCTTGTTTAGGGAACCCTGATTTCCATCCCAGTTTGCAAGAATGTGGGCCTGGAGGACTCTGGAGTGGGCCTGAGCCCAAGGCACTGACTGGATACATGCCGTCATGGAGCCCAGGACCGACATGCCTTCCCGTATGGTCAGAGATCTGGTTTCTCTGAAATCTATCACTTTTGTTGTTAGGGCCCGAAGATGGTCTTCCGGGAGAAAAGATTTCTGTTTCACTGAGTCCAGCAGAACTCCCAGGAACCTTCTTGTTTTGGAAGGTTGTAACTGGGATTTTTTTTAAATTCGGGAGCCACCCTAATGCTTTGAGAATGTCCAGGGTTCTCGTAACATGATTGGTGAGAGTCTGAGCTGAAGGGCCTATTAGAAGCAGATCGTCCAGATAAGGGATGATACAGATTCCCTGTTTGCGGATATGAGATACTGTCTCTGACATTATCCTTGAGAAAACTCTTGGAGCTGAGGAGATTCCAAAGGGGAGTACATTGAACTGAAAGTGAGTCACTTGCTGATTGAACTGAATCGCAAACCTGAGGAATTTTCGGTGACGGGGGTGAATGGGCAAGTGAAAGTAAGCGTCTTTTAGGTCTATCGTTACCATAAAAAACCCAGGACCTATTAGGGGAATGGCAGACTTCACGGATTCCATCTTGAACCTGTGGTATACGATGTGACGATTCAGCTCTTTCAGGTTTATAATGACTCTTGGTTCCCCTGTTGGTTTCTTTACCAGGAATAATCGGGAGTAATGTCCTACACCCCATTCTTCTGGGGGTATCTGGGAAATTGCATTTGTTTTTACTAGTTCCCTCAAGTCTGTCATCATTGTTAAAAAGTCTCTCTGCGATGACAGGGAGGTGATTCGCAGATTCCAAGGGGGGGGGGGGAAAGAATTCTATCAGAAGGCCCTCTTGTAATATATTGAGGACCCACTGAGATTCGGAGATAGCCCGCCAGTGATGGACGAATTTTGCGAGCCTCCCCCCCACCGGGACGGAGTCATTTCTCTTGCTCCTGCTGATGCTGCTGCTGGGGAATGAGGATATTTTTTCCACTCCCTTTGGCGTAGCTCCATCTCCCCCCGTTTTACCTTTACCTCTTGTTTGAGGGGTACTTGACTGGGGGGCACGAAAAAAACGCTTCCTGATAGGAAAAAGGCCCTTCCGGAGCAAAAGCCTATCTGTTGCCTTTTCTAGAATTTCATCTAGAGAGGGGCCAAATAGGTAGTCACCTTTAAAGGGTATTGAGCATAGCTTAATTTTGGAGGTTACGTCACCACTCCACATTTTAAGCCAGAGGGCTCTTCGCGCAGAATTGGACTGGACTAAGGACCTAGCCGCAATCCTAATAGACTCCATGGAGGCGTCTGAAAGGCCGAAGCCTTTTGAAGCATTGGTAGAGAATCAAGCAGCTCTCCCCTTGATGTGCCCTGAGAAATATGCTTCTCAAGCTCATCTATCCAGCGAGAAAGGGCTCTAGCGACACAGGTAGCTGAAATGTTAGCTTTTAATCCCGAGGTGGACGTTTCCCAGGATTTTTTTAACAGACTCTCCATTTTTCTATCCAATGGATCCCTTAGCTGGGAGGAGTCCTCAAAGGGGAGTGAAGTTTTCTTAGCCACTCTAGCTACCTGTATGTCCACCCTTGATACATCCCAGGAAGGGGAACCTGACTCTAAGGGAAACCGGTGTCTCATTTCTGACGGTGTAACAAGTCGCTTCTCCGGGCATTCCCACTCCTGAGATATCATGTCTATGATGTTCTGGTGTACCGGGAACCCCATTCGCTTTTCCGAATTCAATCCTCCAAACATTTCATCCTGAATGGTTTGAGATATAGGTTCCTCCTGAAGCCCCATAGTGCTGCGTACTGCCATCACTAGATCGTCAATGTAATCCGAGGAGAAAAAATACTTTCTTGCTTCGGAGATTTTATAACTTGACGATTCACCCCATTTTTCCGAAGAGGAAGAATAGGAACGGATAGAATCAGAGTCAGAATCCTCAGTTTGAATCTTCCTTTTTTTGGAAGGGGAGGGATTCTGAGGAGGCATAGGAGGATTGAAGGCAGCTAAGGAAGATTGCACTTCACTTTTGACTAGCGCACGGATTTCTTCTAGCAGGGAAGGCTGCTCGGCTCTAACTATTTTGTCCGTGCAGGCCTGACATAGTTTCTTCTCCCATAAGGAGGGAAGCTTTATACTGGAGATTGCACATTTAGCCGTTTTCTTAGCCGGGTTTCTTTGGGCCGACTTTTCTCCCTAAAATAAAGGGAGAGTGGAGTTGGGAATTAAAATAAGGCCCTTAATACCCTGGACATGGACCCACCCCGCGACTGACTTACAGGAGCTGGGGCAGCGCTGGGCTCTACAGATGCAGGGCAGGAAGCACCATCCATACTGAAGGGATCAGTCTTACCTGGAGGTGTCTTCAGGCTGGTTTATATAGCCATAAACCCAGCCCCCAGCGCAGGCGGCGCTAGAGGCTCAGGAGGCCGGCAAGGCCACACCAGGAAGTGTGTGTGCGCTCCACGAGGTGGAACGCAGGAACCGGAAGTGACGCGCGAGCGACCGCAGACATCACTTCCGGAACGCCGAGCCGCAGAAGGATGAGGAACATGGCGATGAGCTCAGGAGGACACCGCCGGGGATCACTGACCCGCTTTACCTCAATGAGGCACGGGTGGGCCAGGACAGGTCCCGAGTCCGGAGGAGACGGGAGCAGCGCAACCCATGGAGGGCAGAGCCCATGACCACCACTGCCCGGCTAAAAAAACAGGTATGCCACGGTCACCGGCCACGCAGCATAGCAAAACCTCTCCATGCCCCATGGGGGACAGGAAAGACACTGGCGATTTGGAGGTAGGAGGGGCATTTTAACCTCTTTGTGCTTCCTGTCCCCCATTAGGGAATGGAGACATCCTCCTATGCTGTCGTGGAAGGTGACTAGAGAAAGGAATTATTCTACTGTTTACAAAAGCTTCCATTTTTTTTATTTTTTTTTAAGAGAGAGTCTATATTTATATTGGTTATCTTCCTCTAATTTGAATTAGATATTCTGTACTCAAATTACCTAACCAACAACTGAAGTATATAGAAACTGGTACTAAGACTTAGCATATTAATGGAAGCATAAGTAAAGTGATTCAAAGAACCTGGTAACCTTAACGAGGCCTTGACTAGGGTTTCTACCCCAATATTGCTGACATTTTCCATTGATTTATCCACCTAAGGCCAGATCTGGACCATAAGAAACGCTTCTGGTGTCAATAATCATCTGATGGCTCAATATCTACAAAATTTTATGCTATCAAGCGTAGATTGAGCATGCCAGAATGCCAAAAAGGTTCCAGAAACCATCAGGATTATTTAGTACTTTATTATAATATGACTTTAACAATAATTCCTCTATGTTCCCTTAGGAAATACAGTTAAGATCTCCTAAGAAATGTACTTAAGCCGAAACGAACACCTATTGCTCGAGATTTCTATCTTGGGGAATTTCTGGTTACTGCATCCTAGACATGTACTAACAGCTGATACAACTAGAACAGGCAAAAAAAGAGATCTGAGCTATTCTGTATAAAGAACCGCCATGATCCACTATCATATAGACATCATAGAATTTATTCTATTCTCTATAATGGCATCACTTCTATAACTTAAATGGATGCGAATAATACAATCCAACCATGCAGATTGTTAGTTGAAAACAGTTCAAACGCAAAATAGTTTCTATGCTCGAAAACTAATCTAAGAAAACCAAGTGATAACCATCACCTCTGATATACTCCTTTTACTTCTTTCCCTAAGAAGTAACCCAGTCAGAAATACGAGAGGCGTTCATTAAATATTTCCCCTGATCCACTTCTATTTATCACAGGACACGGAAACTGCACATGTGTAATGATATAAGTATCTATAGGTTACGTGCCAATTTGCAACTCAGAACTGATAACGGTCTTGATTTTACAGGTGCTGAAGTGATGTGAGGTTTGATAATGGACCCAGTGGAATGCAGAGCTGTTATCAGGTTTCTTTACTTGAAAGACCGCACACCAAAGGAGATTTTCGATAAGATGAAAGAGGTTTATGGTGATGATTCCCCATCATATGATGTAGTCAAGAACTGACATCGTAAATTCAAATGCGGTGGGACTTCGGTGCACACAGCTCCAATTCCAGGGCGACCCCACTCTGCTATTGATGAACACACCATCCAGCAAGCAGAGGTCACCATTTTGGAAAATCGCTGAGTAACCATTTGCCACCTAGCCCAAAATGTCAAGATTCATGTGTTCCATGGAAAAAATCATCCAAGACCATCTTCACATGCATAAGGTATCCGCTCGCTGGATTCCCTGGCTGCTCACACCTTTCCAGATGCAGGAACGAGTAAAATGCTCTCAGGCTCTATCGAAAAAATGGAAACCAGGAGGACTTTTTCAACAGACTGATCACACAGGATGAAAGCTGGGTCCATCACTATGATCCTAAGACTAAATTCCAGTTGATGCAATGGAAGCATCATGACTCACTGCCTCCAAAGAAAGCATGTGCCCAACCCTCGGCAGGCAAGGTCATGCTCACAGTATTTTGGGACCAGCACGGAGTTGTATTGATGGGTTTCCTAGCAAAGGGTACCATCATCACTGGGGAATACTACGCTTCACTGCTGTGGAAATTGCGGGAGGCCATCAAAATCAAGAGACGTGGCATGCTCAACAAAAGTGTCTGCCTTCTGCAAGACAATGCACCAGTTCACAACTCACATGTTGCCCAAATGGAAGCATGCTCCTGTGGCTTTGAAATTCTACTGCATCCCCCCGATTTACCAGACCTTGAACCATCGGACTTCCACCTCTGTCCAGCAATGAAGTTATTTTTGAAGGGCAAGCATTTTCAGATGATGACACTCTGATTTCTGAAGTCACAATGTGGCTTTTGGAGCAACCTGTCGACTTCTACAAGCAAGGGTCCCTAGGTGGCACCTATGTAGAGAAAGACTAATAACTGTGCCAAGTTTCATTGCTCTCAGTCCACAGGAAGTGGGTCAGAGGAAATCTTTAATGAACGCCCCTTGTAGATATAGACCTCATATGGTATTGGTCAAATATCAGATGGTCTTAAACCAAGGTGTTAGAACCCCGTTCCGTCAACCATTTACTTTATGGACGCATCAGTCTGTGTTTGAATAATAAGCAGAATGGTCATACCTCAGTGCGAAGGCATTTGTCTTAACTAGCAAAGATGTTCCTCCTTCCCCACAGGAGTCTCAAGGTAAGGGGACATTTTAACTCATCCATAAATTCCTCCCTTTACAGATTTATTACAGAGTTGCCGTTTTGTCATCCAAAAGCATATTGACTGGATATTTAACCAACTCACCACTTAGTTGAATCCGCCATGATTTCAACACCAAAATACTTATTGAGTATAATGCCTCTATCGACTTAATTTCCAATTAGTCCATTTTCCAACTTCAACCGGGAGGATGCATTGGTTTTCCAATATTTTTACCAGATCCGGTATAACCATTTCTAGTGTGCAACTCAATTTATTAGGAGGAAAGACTGGGATATTGTTGGTTTATCAGTCGCATACCAGTGAGTCCAACTCACACCTCCATTAAGAGGGAATACCGGTATAGTGCAGCTCCACTTGGCCCAATCAAGTTCATCTTACTACTCTATACCAGAAGGGTAGATTTTGGGCAATAGGTGGTTTATCAGTTTTTATCTTCCTGTAACGGCCTTCAGAGTACCATGGGGATACACTATGAAATACTAGACTAGACTGTTCCGCCTATAGAATGCCCTCAGGGATATTTCTCCCCCACACCCACAGATAAACTGTGCCATACCAGGCCGTGTTCCCCTGTCTGGAGATGCTATATCGACTTTGGTCTCCGGTGATACATTGAGCCATACCAGGCCATGGTCCCCCTCCAGAATGCGCTGAGGGATATTTCTTCCCCGTGGATACATTGCGCCATATCAGGTCATGTTCCCTGGTCCAGAGATGCTGTCCCAACTTTGGTCCCCGGGAAAACATCGCGCCATACCAGGCAGTGTTCCCCTCACCGGGAGTGACGTCTGCTGCTACACCACACCTAATCCTGCTGGGACCGATCATTCCAGGTAAGTGTACAAACATACCAGTGAGTCCACCTCGCACCTCCCTTAGGAGCGCAGACTGGAATAGTGCCAATCGACTTGGCACAATCAAGTTCATATCATCACTCCAGAAGGTAAATTGAGGTATTTAAAGCTAAATACCGTAACTTAAGTGTCCAGAAGGCCATTTTGAGACTCCAACTAGGAGTCTTAACTGGGCTTAACGTGGTTTTATTCAGCTTAGCGCAGCCATGTCCATCTTGGACCTCTAACTAGGAGGGTAAACTGAACTGTAGATGTTTATCAACTTAAACTGGTTTTGTTCAGCTTCGCCATGCTTAATCTACAAATCCCATTAGAAGGATAACCTGGAACCAATGTGGATGCTAACCAGTCCAAGATATGACTCCAGCCTCGAAGATTAACTGGACTTACCCCGATTTAATTTGACTGATAACAACCGTGACCAATACCAACAAGAAGGATAACTGGGATTTGATGTTTAATGTAGACGAGTTCAATATGCTATCCAAGTATGAGACATTGACTGAACATTTGTTGGACTCAACAGCTACCCCAGGACTGTATTTTATTAATGACCCCCTTTGTTGCTTAGTAGAATCACCACAGGCCAATGGCATCATGCGGAAGCCATCCTTACCAATATCAGCAGTATTGCTAGTAAAGGTTAGAGAAGCTTTGAAATAGTAGTGACAACAGACCAACAAGTCGGCAGGCTCCACACACAAGACATGAGGTGGCAGGCTCCACACACAAGACATGAGGCGCAGGCTCCACACACAAGACATGAGGCGGCAGGCTCCACACACAAGACATGAGGCGGCAGGCTCCACACACAAGACATGAGGCGGCAGGCTCCACACACGACATGAGGCGGCAGGCTCCACACACGACATGAGGCGGCAGGCTCCACACACAAGACATGAGGCGGCAGGCTCCACACACAAGACACGAGGCGGCAGGCACCACACACAAGGCGGCAGGCTCCACACACAAAACACAAGGCGGCAGGCTCCACACACAAGACACAAGATGGCAGGCTCCACACACAAGACCAAGGCGGCAGGCTCCACACACAAGACACGAGGCGGCAGGCTCCACACACAAGACACGAGGCGGCAGGCTACACACACAAGACACGAGGCGGCTGGCTCCACACACAAGACACGAGAAGGCAGGCTCCACACACAAGACATGAGGAGGCAGGCTCCACACACAAGACATGAGGCGGCAGGCTCCACACACAAGACACGAGGCGGCAGGCTCCACACACAAGACACAAGGCGGCAGGCTCCACACACAAGACACGAGGTGGCAGGCTCCACACACAAAACAAAAGGCGGCAGGCTCCACACACAAGACACGAGACGGCAGGCTCCACACACAAGACACGAGGCGGCAGGCTACACACACAAGACACGAGGCGGCAGGCTACACACACAAGACACGAGGCGGCAGGCTACCCACACAAGACACGAGGCGGCAGGCTCCACACACAAGACACGAGGCGGCAGGCTACACACACAAGACACGAGGCGGCAGGCTACACACACAAGACACGAGGCGGCAGGCTCCACACACAAGACACGAGGCGGCAGGCTCCACACACAAGACACGAGGCGGCAGGCTCCACACACAAGACATGAGCAGACGGGAATACATCGCAAATAAATAGAGATCTGGGTTGCTGAAATTTAGCACTCCCCCATGCTGGAAAATACTCTTAAATAAATGGTTAGAGGAGCATTTTTAACCCACTATAAAATATGATGTGCGATATGGTGACATCATATGAAACAGATGCACGACTTGAAGATGTCTATTAACATAGCTTTATAATTGAAAAAGCGATTTCATCATTTTTCTATTTAGGACCCCTGTATGCCAAAGCCATTCTTTCTATTCTATGGCCATACATAGGAAATATTATCCCTCTATTCCTGGTATTTAAACCATTGATATTTTTAATTAATGTGATTCGTTTTTGCTGCCTGCATCATATGTGAAAGCTAGTCCTAAAAATATCCCGACAGGTTTCCTCTTATTACGACCCATCCTGCACAGATAAGCATTCATAGAAATTCTCATTCTTCTTATTCCATGCGTCTTGTACAACTTTTTTTTTTTTATATAGTTACTGTGTAATTAAGGATTCTGTGGAAAATGTTTGAGTTTTCCTGTAGAGACAAAATATTAGTCTTGGCTTCAAATGGGATACAATATAGCCTTTCGAAGCAACTCTGACAGTCGCCCTTTAGCTGAACGCTAACATTTCCTGGATAAGATGAATGAATTCACACAAGCCTCTGATTTAACAATGCCCAGGTAAAAGGATTAATGTGCTCAGTGATTTATTATGCAAATAAAAGGAATAAATTAGTGAGAGGCCCAGACATGACATTCTCTCACGGATATACACATAACAATGAAATGGCTATCATGTATTCCCATGTAGTCTCCGGAGAGCAACGCTTCACTTTAATAGGAATTGTATGAATCTGAGACTGGATATCACTATAGGAGGAAATATGGATCTGACTGCAATTCTCAGTCTCACACACTAGGAAAAAAAGCCATGAACAAAGAATAAGGGTATGTGCACACGTCAGGATTTTGTCAGGATTTTGTCAGGATTTTCTCAGGATTTTGTCAGGCTTTTTCCTCAGGTTTTGTAGCCAAAACCAGGAGTGGGTGATAAATGCAGAAGTGGTGCATATGTTTCTATTATACTTTTCCTCTAATTGTTCCACTCCTGGTTTTGGCTTCAAATCCTGATGAAAAATCCTGACAAAATCCTGACGTGTGCACATAGCCTAAAGTCTTGGAAGTAAAAAGTTTAAAAAACATATTTTTGCACACAATCATGTCAGAGAGCATTTTCTACACCAGATAGAAACGGGGGAGACAGTAACCTGCAGGACCGCTACGTACAGGGGGAACTCGGGGACAGCTTGCTTTCTTCAAGAGGAGACTTAATTGGCATCTCTTTTCTCTTTTGCCTGTAAGGCTATGTTCACATGCGTTTTTGAAGCTTTTTTTTGCCACTTTTTTATGCAAATTAAAAGCTGCATTTTACAGTTGCAGCAAAAGCTATAAAATTTCACTTTTTTTTCCTGACTGAATTGGAAAACTGCTGCTTTTTTTTTCTTTATCTGGATCATGTCTTTTTGTCAGCCATGATAAAATGAAAATAAAATGCAACAGTGCATTTGTTGGGTATTTCAAACTATTTTGCTGAATAAAACTAACTTTATTAAACATGTACTATAGACAAAGCACACGTACCGAAAACCGCTGCTAAAAACACAACAAAAACACCACAAAAATGTACATTGAGGCAAAAACGATACATGTGAACATAGGCAAAGACTTATTATTGCAGCCCAGCTTTTGTAGCATCAGATGAACAGTATCATGAGATATTTTTTCCCCCCCTTGTCTCTGAGTCCGGCGATTGAGGTCTTCACCAAATGTGTTGGTGAGGACTTCAAAAAACTCTCAACAAGGAGACGCCATGATAACTTGACTCATAAGGAACGTTTAGCTCTATCTCAATTACAATCTTTACCAGATATTGTCTTTAAACCAGCAGACAAGGGGGGGAACATTGTGATCTGGCCACAGGAAAAATATGAGCGTGAGGCCCTCAGACAGCTGAGGAATCCTGAAACATATTCCAGATTATCCTACAACCCTCTGGCTGCTTTCTCTCTCGACCTACAAGGTATTTTGGTTCGAGCTCTGGATAAGGATATTATCACTAAACAGGTATTGGAGGGTCTTACGGTGAGATTCCCTAAAATTCCAACATTTTACCTACTTCCCTAAGATCCACAAGAATGCCCTCGACCCCCCTGGACGTCCCATTGTGTCCGGTATTGGGGGTCTTTGCAATCCGATCTGCCAATTTATTGACTACTATCTTAAACCCCTAGTGGAAACACTACCGTCATATGTACGTGACACGACGGACGCCCTGGCGAGGGTCGATGGCATTCTTGTGGATCATAACACTCTGATGGTAACAGCCGACGTGGAGAGCCTGTACACCTGCATTGACCATCAACAGGGCATCGATGCGGTCCGCCTTTTTCTGGGGGCCTCCGGCCGCGACGGCCCGTTATGTGATTTGATCCTCGAGCTGCTGCACTATGTCCTTACCCACAATTTCTTTGTCTTCAAAGATCATTTTTATCTACAGAGGCGGGGCACAGCCATGGGCGCGGCCTGTGCGCCCTCGTATGCCAATCTCTTCTTGGGTTCCTGGGAGAGATCCATTTTTGGCGACGAGGGCCCACGGGCCGCCTCCCATGTGCTGTGCTGGCATAGATATATAGACGATGTTTTCTTTTTGTGGGATGGGACGGTGCAGCAGCTGGAGGAATTTATGGGGACGCTGAATCAAAATTCTTTGAACATTTTTCTGACTTACAGTTATGACCATAAAAGGGTCAATTTTCTAGATGTTGGCTTCGAAGTGGATCTTGATAGATCCATACAGACAGATGTATATCGGAAGCCAACATCTGTGAATTCTTTGATTCATGCGTCCTCAGCTCATATTCCTTCCACGATACGGGCCGTCCCGGTCGGACAGTTCCTCCGGATGAGGCGGATCTGTTCATCGGACGCAAGATTTGAAAAGCAGGCCTCCGATCTTAAATCTAGGTTTGCTGCACGGGGTTATTCAAACCGGTGCATCAAACAGGGTTACCGGAGGGCACGGGCGACTCCACGTGGCAACCTTCTCAGAGGTACCAGAGCTCGACCATCTACCACCGATAATGGACCAATTCGGTTCATTTCGACATTCAACCACGAGTGGGAGGACATGCGGCAGATCCTAGTTAAACACTGGTCCATTTTGAACGCTGAACCCTCCCTGGGAGAAGACTTGGGGGATTTCCCTTTGATGACTGCACGGAGATCCAAAAATTTAAAGGATCTTCTCGTTAGCAGTCACTATGTGCCTACCATGAAACACCCATTCTGCACCAGAGGCCCAATTTTAGGATGTATACCATGTGGTCGTTGTCTTGCCTGCTCAAATGTCCTGCGCTGCTCCACCTTTGACTCATCCGATGGTAAAAAGACCTTTGATATTAGACAACGGATTTCTTGTAGCAGTACAAATGTGATATATTATGCTACATGTGGGTGTCACAAAATCTACGTGGGACTCACATCAAGAGAACTTAGAGTCAGAGTACGGGAGCATGTGCGGGACATTTGTGCGGCCAAGACAGCGACCGACATCACTCTCCTCAAAACCATCCCCCGCCATTTTCAGCAGTACCATAATTGCGAGCCGTCTTCATTTAAGGTTAGGGGGATAGATGTAATTCATCTCGGTATTAGAGGGGGGGATTATAAGAAAAGGTTGGCGCAAGTCAAGACAAAATGGATCACGGTACTAGATACACTGACCCCTAAGGGTTTGAATGAATCTTTGTCCTTCTCCTCCTTTTTGGGATCATGATTATCCCTATTTTCCTGTGCTCCTGTCATAGTCCTTAGGACTTTCGCTTAGGGTGTTTTTTATTTGTTTTTAATTGTTTTTAATTTTGCTTTATTTATAATCCTTGCAGCAGGACCTACAAGCTGGAGCTAACGTCCATAATGTATGAATCAAGTGGACAATATGATATGGGCACAGACCCGGGATATTGGGATCATTATGAACTTGAAGATATCTGGGAGAACGAATATGCGGACACTTATGGAGGAAAAATTCCCATGGATCGATTCATGATTTATGATGATTTGATGTATTTGACCGGACCTTCGATCCTTATCACTCCATAAATGCTGCTGCATTTGCTTATATTTATGTCCCTTTCTTTCATTTTGTACCTCGTGTCCTTTCTCCCCACTTTTTTCTTCACCCATTGTCCTATATATAACAGTGTCCGTGCCCTGTGCCCGACCTCGGGTGGTTGCGCGCATGCGCTCCGCTGCCCGGGATTCCTGGGATGCGGCGGCGCGTCTATATGCCTTCCTCGCACGCCTGGGGCATTTCCCCACGCGTGCGCAGTAATGCATGACGCTCCCCTTGCACTTCCAGGACCTGTGGCTTGCGGTGCGCATGCGCCGGCTTTGACCACCCGCGATTGGCCCCAGCGAGACATGTGACCAGACCTTTGACCTTAAAAGGTCCTTCTGCATAGATCTTTTCACCTCCCTTGAGAAAGCGGTCTGTTGTGGACGCGAAACGCGCGTCGGGGGGCTTTCTTTACACCCGGCCCCGGAACCCTCCCTACTTCTGCCCGTGGTGAGTACTGGCTGGCTCTGTATGATATTGAACTGTTACTCTGTTTATATTATATATGATTCTGTCCCTATTGGGGCCAATGGTACATATATGAGCTATGCCAGCTTACCTGTGCTTGATCTCACTGCACGTGCACTTTATATATGATCATGATGTGAGGCACAAGGGGGCTTAAGTTTTTTGGGGGCTTCTGGTTGCCCTGTTGCTGTTCTGCGCATATGTCACTTTACTGGGTTTCTCTTTATACTATTGGTATTAATATGTAGTGTGAACTTTCAATAAACTTTTGTTTTTTATCTTTGCATACCCAAAAGAACTCTGGTCTCTTTCTATGAACAGTATCATGAGCCAGTAGCTTGTGTTCACACCTGCATTGTGGCTCCAACCTATAACCAAAGCCACAACACTGACTAATGATAGAATCTGCCGATTGTCCCATCAGTGCAAAGTCAGAGCCTTAATATAGGGAGCTGGGCTGTACAAAAGTTATCCATTATTAGCATTAGTTCCCTAACGATGCAAC
Organism: Ranitomeya variabilis; assembly: GCF_051348905.1. Lineage (NCBI taxonomy): Eukaryota > Metazoa > Chordata > Amphibia > Anura > Dendrobatidae > Ranitomeya > Ranitomeya variabilis. Next base: position 181,762,487 of record NC_135234.1, read on the forward strand.
ATTAATACAAATTATACACAGACATATCACGGACACACAATGCCTTTAAACAGAAATTAAACCCCTACCAGCATCAGATGGCCGTAAAGAGTCCGTGTCACAAGTAAAAAACGTCTGGTGGTCCTGTGCAGACAGATTCATGTCATAATACGTGAGTGGTTCTTTTCCAGTTACCCAAGTATACCTGAAAAACATGATAATGATGAAAACAGAAGACACACAAGGACAAAAGCAGTAATACAGTAGAGATTGTATGTCCATTCAAGCACTTAGTAGGAGGAGACGGTCACGAGCTTATACAGTGTAGTTTACACTAACCACCCTTATTAACAGCTGAAGTCACATAGCGGACACAATTCATGTAACCATCAACCTTATTGCATACAATCAGATCTGCCTCCTTCACCTAAGCACAGTCGAGAGAGAGATCGAGATATATAGTAACCCACAGATTTTGTTTTGTCGGATGCCTCTTCACAGAATAGATAAGTCAACTATACTACACAGAAATATATACAATATTGCAAAAATAAAAAAAAGTCTGCCACTCAAAGCCAACCAGAAATTGGAAAAAAAGGACATTATTTTGGCATTTGTTGGGTAAAATATACTTGGTCTACAAACCCAATATACAGATTTGAGGTGATTAAAACAAAGCCTTAACCTTGGTGTAAAGGCGCACTACAGGTGGTAGACTAGCGCTTCCCGCTTCCAGACACGCTTTGCACAAGTTCTCTTTATCAGATCCCAGAGGAATCCTTGCTTTCATCCTGTAATCCCTATACAGGGATCGGGACTTTTGCAGGGCACCTGGGTTATGTGCACAGAAGTGGCTGCTGGCCGGTGGAGCGTTCTGGCAGCGAGAAGGGTTGTCCAAGTCAGGAACAAAAACAGGAAACCGTCAAGTAGTTAAAATATAAACCAAGGTCAGGAACAGAAACCCAGAAGTACAAAGAGGCAAGAGCAAATCCAGTCAGCAGACCAGGGTAAGTACTACTATAACTGCCAACATTGACAGGCTACCTAAATGTCTAAATAGAATGTGGCTCTGCCCAAGTCTCACAGTAAGGAGCTAATTAGATGAACATTGTTAAAGTATTAACCCAAAAGCTTCATGCTTAGATGGCACCACAAGTCCCAAAAATCACTTAAGTTTGTACCACCCCGCGTTCTGCCTAGCGACAGATGCAGAAGTACTAGTGGTGAGTTCAGAAATGAATGTTACACTTGGGTTGCTTCAGTTTTGTTTTGTGGGATCAAAAATATTGGAAATTACTCTGAAACCATCTTTTAGACACTAGTTCCCTACTCTACCCTAAAGGAAGTAGTATCAAGAATGTGTGCAAAACTTGTTTTCACGCCATTTCTCAATGGAGCGATTTCTCATTTCTTATTACATGTCCACCATTGACTTGCTAGTGATATGCAGACAGCTAGTGCTGGAACAAATTAGCAGCTAAGAGCATAGATTAGCTCATACTGGGCGATACAATGAGTTACACAGCCACACTTGTCAGCGTGAACAGTTACAGTCCTATCATGCACAATTTATTAACATGCAACACAGTGGATGAAAACCTTTCATGGAGCAGCAAGAGCCCACGGCTGCAAAGCACGTGGGGGGCTCAAGTTACACTAAGGCTGGAGTACTGCCATAGAGAAGGATATTATATAAAGAAATACTGACACTTCTCACCTTGTGTATCTACTCCTACACAAAGAACGTGAGTGATGTCAGCCTATGGGCGGCTTCCCACACAGCGGGACATTTAACATTTTCCACGCCAGTGAAATAAGATGCTCCGAATTTATCAAGAGGCGTGTTTACCCTTACTAATTTTGTCCCATCTTTGGCGGTGAGAATTATAGACCTACGCCTGCTATGGGGAGGCATTGACGAGCACTATAATTCACACTCATTGTCAGAAGTTATAGTAATCTGTGATTGACCATGCGCTTCCAGGTAAGCTCCACCCTTTTACTAGCAATTTTTTAAAAAGGTATAGGGATAAAAAGTTGACTTTTTCTTTACGCAAAAACGCACAGTAAATACAACTTTGTTTCGCAGTTTTAAGGTTGAAGGTAGACATCAAGAGCAACCTAGACCCTAACACACTGATCAAGAGGAAGGCAAAAACCCCATGGGGCAGACACGAATAGCTCTATATTAGGGGAAGAAAATCTTCTCAACTGCACATACAGCAATCAGACTAGTTCTCTGGGTCAGCGTCCCATCACAGAATTTAGTACCGATCACCTATTATATTTATCAAGGACGGCATCCATACCTCTCTTGAATTTTAGTAGTGTATAAACCATTATAACATCATGTGGCAGAGAGTTCCATAATCTCACTGCTATTACTGTAAAGAATCAGCATCTGAGATTAAGATAAAACCCTTGTCCCTGTCGCAGACCTAAGTGTAAAAAGCTATTGATCATGACATTTAGAGGGTTAAACAACCAGGGGCGGTGCGGAAACCTTCTCTGCCTGTTACAGCAGGAGCTCAGCTCTTAGTTAAGCCGAGCTCTTGGAGGAGATCGTGCGGACCAGCTCCTGTGCCCACATAGTTACCATGACGTTCTTGTATGTCCCAATGCCAGGAATACCTTGAGTCAGAGTTTCACCCGTTTTCGTCATATGAAAAAAAAGTATCAGACAGTTCTCTGTGCTTTTGTAAACAAAAAAATTGGACATGTGAACAATCCCACAGCACGGATACCTATAATAATCTATCAGTGAAAAACCTGGAAAGCAATCATTCCAGAAAGACTGACGTGTGAACGAGCCTTACTCATTCAGCAGCCAGCAGTGTGCAGGGAAAAGCCTGATGAAGCTAAATGATGCAACATTTCTAATTAAATCCAATTGCAAAAACTAATTTTAGCCCAAAATACATGTATTTCAGTAAAACAAAACTCCCCAATGACGGCCATATCTTATTATGCCTTGCACACAAAATAAAAATCTAAGCACAATGAATATGCACTAGTCACATCTACATTTACAGTGCTTAACCATAGTCTGACATCCATTCTGAGTCATCCTATAACACAGATTGTGCCCGCTAACTATGTGGCCAGCCTGGAAATCCAGCGGAATTCTGTGGTCCATTCAAGCACCGCTTAGGATACCCAGACTTACAACTGCTACTCATTTTCAGCAGTGTTGAGTGAATTTACATGAAATGAGCTTTAGTGGTTAAATAAGGCACTGTCTCACAGTTAATCAAGCAGCCAGTGTAAGAAATACCGACTTCAGACAAACCATCGAGTTATGCAGGGAGGAAAGTCGAAGATTCACCTAACATGACCCGTTACTGAACACATCTTCTGTATATATGCTACAATATAAATATACAGTATATTAATGCGCTCATCTATCAAAACAGGCTCAAAGACAGTTTTTCTGTTTTTTTCATGGCAGTTTGGACACAAATTTGGGTGTCCTTTATTTATTGCTCATTGACTTACAGCTCCAATATATCCTGCATTGATGTCCAGAGAATATATCCACTGCTGCCAGCCCTGGACTCTGTACACTAACCTGGTCCATGGCTTTGCTAGTTTTATTTGTATGGTCAATCTTGGACTTTGCCGTGTGTGGAATCAATCATGTGTGGCCTCCATCAAGTAGTTCAAATGGCAGCCCATCCTAGTCATATGTCAAGACGGGTAGCAGTCTGAAGAAACACCGCTCCTAAAACCTGTGTCTCAACTGACAGAAAACTAGTATTGTAGGCACACTAAGCACACATAACAATGAGCTCCCGCAGAAGGGCTGTGACAGAGACAAAATAAATGCAGCCAAGGAAAAGATTTATTTCTTCTCCTGTCAAAGCCCTTCTCCAGCACCTCACTGATATGTGCGCTTAAGATACTGTGTTTCATTAGGCTGCAATCCATCCTGACATCTGACTAGGATGGACCACAAGTTGAATTATATGATGTAGAAATTTTACATGGTTGAAAAAATGTGGGGATGGAAAGTTAACCAGCTATAAAAGGTAATATGCCTTCTTTCTCTCTTGTAAAGCTTAAAATCAAGAGACAAACAATAGAGGCCAGGGCAGCAGCAGAGAGCGGCCGCTGGACCCAGAAAAGATAAGTAATACTTAATGTGATTTCAAATAACTACCAAGTCTTATAGCCAAAAGTTTTCAGAAAGTGGACAACCCCTTTAATATAAAAGCCCGATTTAAACTATAGATCATTTTCCAATAACCCATTCCCTTAATCTAGCAAATGGTATCGCTGTGAGTTTAGTCAGCGGGCTTACCGTGGGCAGGAGCTGTAGTAGCATGTGTGTCGGAAAACTAGACTATCATTATACTTCATATTACAAACCTGGTTTTCTCTTTTTACGTTGTGATTTCCAATGTCTCCTTATACCTACATGTACCAGCACATACTTGTGGGCATACAGAAGAGGCAGAATAGGCTAATGACCACACAATACAACGTGTAACCTTAGTAAAGCCACCATAAATAGCTTAATCGTAACCATCTGAACAGACTCATTCATGCATCACATTAAGTTTCTTTATCTGAGCGCGCAAACGTGTGGAATGTAAAGCCAGCAGAGCATACACAGACAACTCAATAAACCCGGGAAATGTAGATGTCAGCAGGAACATCACTAATAGGTATAGTTTCCTGGCTGCTGGGATTTCTCTACACTTCACATGCTGCATGAAAGATTCATTGCTCTCTTCCCTAGAGTAACACTGAAAACACCACCTGATGTGTAGCAATAGGTCTCAAGTAATTACTCAAAAGATGGCAGTGATGCCCGCGGTAGCCAACCTGATCAATGCTAACACGGCTTTGGAAAAAGGTAGAGCTGCTTGGTTGTTATAAAGTACTTATCTCATATCTCATCGCCCACTGTGTGCAGAAGTGAAATATAGGATACAGAAAAGACCATCACCTGTTGTACTCTGCTCCTCTGAAAAGATTAAGAGGGTTCCGCCACACTTTGCACTCTGAAAAGACAAGACACACATATAGTATATATAGACATGCTATATAACTGGTTATTTATTGGCACATGTATAATGCCAAAATGTCCTGAATGTTAAGGAAATTGAAAAGAAAATCATCTCTCGTGGCAAATAAAAAGGGGTTGATACATGTTTGGAACTCATTTCTTATCTATGGAATAAGGGGTAACTTTCCGATCTCGGGGATGACCCCAACCAGACCCAAGCACTGAAGAGGCCAGTGTGAATGGAGCCTAAGAGGGGGGGGATATTAAAGAAGCACTCCTCCCATCAAAGTTTGCATCCTCTTAATTTATTGCAATCATATTAAATAGCACGGTGTACTTACAATTGCCCATTTTGCCTTTCTACCCAGTTAATTCTTCTGTTTTCTCTGCTGTATGCAGAAACAGAAAGTCTATTTTCCCTGCAAGTCCCTGGCAGGGGGAGGAGGAGCAGCTGTGCCAGAACTTAAAGAGGGGAATGATAAATGCAGGGACAAGAGACTTCCTGGTCCTACATAGAGCAGAGAAAAGAGAAGAATTATCTGGGTAAGGCTGGTTTCACATTTGCGTCTGTGTGCGCAGCGTTTGATCCGCATACATCCGCACGCGTCCATATATTTAACATGGTGTACGCATGCGTCGTTTGCATGCTTTTGCGTACGCATGCGTCGTTTCTTGGTGTACGGCGGGGTCTGGCAAAAGCAACATGTTGCATTTTTGGAGGCATCAAAAATCCGTCAAATATGTGCACGGCATGCCAATGTGGATGAGTGCGTTACAAAACGCATTACTGTCTATGGGAACGCATGCGCACGCATGCCCTTGCGTTTGATGCGCTTGCTTACTTCGGCCTGCGCATGTCCAGGAACTGATTGAGACAGGCCCTCGTGGAAATATCGAATGCATGCTCATAAGAAACGCAAACGCAGGCAAAAAACGCAAACGCATGCACACGCAGCATTTTTTTTTGCCGTCATGCGTAAGCTGATGCGGATAAAAACGCTGTGTAAACATGCACTTGCATATGCAGATGATACGCTGCACACATATAGGCAAATGTGAACTTAGCCTAAGAAGGCAAACTGAGCAATTGTAAGTACACAGTGCTATCTAATCCGAGGATTGCAATATATTAAGATGACAATGATGATTGGAGTGCTTCTTTTATACACTGTATCAGCCTGGACCACAGCTACAGCAGTTATTTGGGTCTGTAGCCATGACACAGCTTGCGATATTCTGGGATAAGGTGGGAGTCAGGAGAGTCAGCTGCCACACATCTGCAGCTCTCACCTTAACCCCTGATATTTCAGCCTGGGTAGGGACTATAAGGACACGTTCACACATTCAGTATTTGGTCAGTATTTTACATCAAAATTTGTGAGTGGTGCATATGTTTCTATTAAACTTTTCCTCTGATTGTTCCACTCCTGATTTTGTCTTACAAATACTTTTGTGAAATACTGACAAAATACTGAACGTGTAAACGTGGCCTAAATCGGAGAATTTTAGCTGTAGCTGCGTTCTGGGTGGAAATATTGCTATAAAATAGCCACGATGTATCTCATCCTTGGTTAGCGAGTTGCCAACGTGTAAGAACTTATGAGATACAGTGCTGCTCACCATTATTGGAACCCATTCATTTTTTTTTCACAGACTGTACAATATCTTCAGAAATAAATGGAAATGTTCCAAAGTTATATCCTCAGGATTTTTTAACTAGTGGTCCAAAGTAAAACGGTAAAACATTGTTTTTCAACTTACATGTTGCAATTTCAAAGAAGAAACAGAATAAACAGCATGTGCAGCAATAAAAGCACCAATAATTAACCCTTTCACGACATGCGCCGTACATGTACTGCGCATGCCGTGAATCCCCCTTTGATGTGGGCTCCGGCACTGAGCCCACATCAAAGTTGCGACATGTCAGCTGTTTTGCACAGCTGACATGTGCGCGCAATAGCGGCAGGTGAAATCGCTATTCACCCGCCGCTATTAACCTGTTAAATGCCGCTGTCAAACGCAGACAGCGGCATTTAACTAAAGATTCGCGGCCGGAAATGACGTCATCGCCGACCCCTGTCACATGATCGGGGGTCGGCGATGCATCATGACAGTAACCATAGAGGTCCTTGAGACCTCTATGGTTACTGATCGCCGGTAACTGTGAGCGCCACCCTGTGGTCGGCGCTCACAGCACACCTGCATTTCAGCTACATAGCAACGATCTGATGATCGCTGCTATGTAGCTGAGCCGATCGAGTTGTGCCTGCTTCTAGCCTCCCATGGAGGCTATTGAAGCATGGCACAGGTAAAAGAAAATGTTTTTAAAAATATGAAAAAAATTTAAAAAAACATAAAAGTTTAAATCACCCCCCTTTCGCCCAATCCCAAATAAAACAATAAAAAAAATAAAAAATCAAACCTACACATTTGGTATCGCCGCGTTCAGAATCGCCCGATCTATCAATAAAAAAAAGCATTAACCTGATCGCTAAACAGCGTAGCGAGAAAAAAATTAAAAACGCCAGAATTAGGTTTTTTTGGTCGCCGCGACATTGCATTAAAATGCAATAACAGGCGATCAAAAGAACGTATCTGCACAAAAGTGGTCTTATTAAAAACGTCAGCTCAGCACGCAAAAAATAAGCCCTCACCTGACCCCAGATCACGAAAAATAGAGACGCTTCGGGTATCGGAAAATGGCACATTTTTTTTTAATTTTTTTTTAAGCAAAGTTTTGAATTTTTTTTCACCACTTGGATAAAAAAACACCTAGACATGTTTGGTGTCTATGAACTCGTAATGACCTAGAGAATCAGAATGGCAGATCAGTTTTAGCATTTAGTGAACCTAGCAAAAAAGCTAAACAAAAAACAAGTGTGAGATTGCACTTTTTTTGCAATTTCACCGCACTTGGATTTTTTTTCCTGTTTTCTAGTAAAGGACATGGTAAAACCAATGGTGTCGTTCAAAAGTACAACTCGTCCCGCACAAAATAAGCCCTCACATGGCCATATTGACGGAAAAATAAAAAAGTTATGGCTCTGGGAAGGAGGGGAGTGAAAAACGAAAACGTAAAAACGAAAAAGGGCTGCGACTTGAAGGGGTTAATACTTGGTTGCACACCCTTCGGCATTGATGACAGCCTCCAAACGTTTCTTGTAACCATCTATAAGCTTCTCAGCTGGTATTTTCTCCCACTCTTCCCTTGAAGTTTCTTCCAGCTCTTGAATGTTTTCAGGGTTCTTTTCCAATGACAGATTTCAGCTCACCCCAAAGATTTTCAATGGGATTGAGGTCAGGACTCATTGCTAGCCATAATATAACTGTCCATTTTTTTCTTTTTCAACCATTCCTATGTACTTTTGGATGTGTGCTTTGGGTCATTGTTTTTCTGAAGGACCCATAATCTTCGACACAAACCAAGTTTTCTTACACTGGATAGGACATTTCCTTCTAAAATCTCTTGACAATTCTCTGATTTCATGATTCCTGTGATACAGTCAAGGCCTCCAGGGCCAAGTGCAGCAAAGTAACCCCATAGCATTATGGATCCTCCACCATGCATAACTGTTAGTAGCGTGTTCTTTTCCTTATAAGCTTTATTGCACCATCTGCAAAAAAAACTGTTGCTTTGCATTGCCAAAAAGCTCTATTTTTGCTTCAACTGTCCACAGAACATTTTCCCAGAAAGATTGCGGTTTGTCAATGTACTCTTTGGCAAAGATCAGTTGTTTCTTTTGTGCTGACATTTGTGCTGATGACCTGGCCTCCCACTTTATAGAGAAAATAGACAATATCCGTCAGGAAATCCGCTCCCAGACACCAAGTGCAATGACTCCCATTCCTCCCTGCATCTCCCCTGGCTCTCTCTCCACATTCGATCCCATCACAGAAGAAGAAGTCTCCAAGCTCCTCTCCTCTTCTCGTCCGACTACATGCACCACCGACCCCATTCCCTCACACCTCCTCCAGTCTCTCTCTCCAGTCGTCACAACTCACCTAACTACAATCTTTAATCTCTCCCTCTCCTCTGGCATTTTCCCCTCCTCCTTCAAACACTCTATCATTACTCCATTACTAAAAAAACCCACCCTTGACCCATCACGCGCAAACAACTACAGACCGGTCTCCAATCTACCCTTCATCTCAAAACTCCTGGAGCGCCTAGTCTACTCCCGCCTTACCCGTTACCTCTCCACTCATTCCCTCCTAGACCCTTCACAGTCCGGGTTCCGCCCCCTACATTCAACAGAAACTGCACTCATCAAGGTGACCAATGACCTTCTGACAGCAAAATGTAACGGTGACCACTCTCTGCTCATTCTCCTCGATCTTTCTGCAGCTTTCGACACTGTTGACCACCCTCTCCTACTCTCTAGGCTCCAGTCACTAGGCATTAAGGACACTGCTCTCTCCTGGTTCTCTTCCTATCTTTCTGACCGCTCCTTCAGTGTTCTGTTCTCCGGCTCCACTTCATCTCCTCTTCCTCTCACTGTCGGGGTACCTCAGGGCTCAGTCCTTGGCCCCCTTCTCTTCTCCCTCTACACGGCCCCAATTGGACAGACCATCAGCAGATTTGGGTTTCAGTACCATCTTTACGCTGATGACACACAACTATACACGTCAGCCCCTGACCTTACCCCCGCTGTACTACAGAACGCCACTGACTGTCTGTCTGCAGTCTCTAACATCATGTCCGCTCTCTATCTGAAGCTCAACCTCTCCAAAACTGAACTTCTTCTGCTCCCGCCTTCTACTAACCTCCCTAAATCTGACATTTCCCTCTCCGTGGGTGGCACCATAAGAACACCTAGGCAGCAGGCACGCTGTCTGGGTGTCATGTTTGACTCCGATCTCTCCTTCACCTCCCACATACAATCTCTTGCCCGCTCGTGCCGCTTACACCTAAAGAACATCTCTAGAATCCGCACTTTTCTCACCATGGAGACAACAAAAACTCTCACTGTCGCCCTAATCCACTCCCGCCTGGACTACTGCAACTCTCTTTTAATTGGCCTCCCCCTCACGCGACTTTCCCTCTCCAGTCTATCCTTAATGCAGCAGCCAGGGTCGTCCATCTGGCTAATCGTTACTCGGACGTTTCCGCTCTTCGCCAGTCATTACACTGGCTGCCCATTCATTACAGGATACAATTCAAAGTACTTGTTCTCACCCACAAAGCTCTCCACAGTGCGGCACCCCCTTACATCTCCTCCCTCATTTCTGTCTATCGGCCTAGCCGACCGCTGCGCTCTGCAAACGACTTTCGACTAACCTCTGCACTAATCCGTACCTCCCACTCCCGACTCCAAGACTTCTCCCGTGCTGCGCCAATCCTCTGGAATGCTCTACCCCAAGATATTAGGACCATCCACAACTTGCATAGCTTTAGGCGCTCACTCAAAACTCATTTGTTCAGAGCGGCCTATCACGTTCCCTAATCAGTCATTTTATGTTTGTGTGTGTGTGTGTGTAGCCCATTCACTATCTCATCTACCCCCCACCCCCTGAAGATGGCTGGACCATCATTGTAAATACATCATTGTAAATACACACCTGTACTTTGTATCTCCCCACCTCATTGTAGATTGTAAGCTCTCACGAGCAGGGTCGTCTTATTTTGCTTTATTGCTGTATTGTTAACAGTTACCTATGATTGTTGTTTGAAACTGTTAAACTGTAAAGCGCTGCGGAATATGTTGGCGCTATATAAATAAAGATTATTATTATTATTATTATTTCTTTTTATGTTTATTCTTCAGCAATGGTTTCTTCCTTGGCCTTCACCCATGAAACTCTGTTTGGTTTAGTGTGCGGCGCATGTTACTAGTTGAAACCATGACCCAAGACTGTTCCAGGTTGGCCTTCAGGTCTTTGGATATTTTAAGTGGTGTTTTTTCCACCATTCCAAGACATACTGTCACGATCCATTTTTGGATTCGTGGCAGCTCTGGTTCCACTCTATTTTAAATGTTGCTTTTTCCTTTCAGGACCATCGGGGGTTAATGTCAGTTTTTCCCCCCACTGGCAATCTGGTGTAACTGCAGTGCTGTTGAGTGAGCTGATGTGGTGGTGACCACTCCCACCATCCTTTAAATGGTCACCTGATGCATCAGCTGATAGTTGGTGATAGAGTTTCTCTATGGAGACCAATCTTGCAGTGGCAGCTCTCTGGTGTCTGCTGTTTCTGGAGTTTGGAGTCCGACTTCTGTGTCATCTGCTAAGTGTGGTGTTTTCTCCTCGTCCCTTTCGTGTTTGTCACTGTCCCCTGTGAAATACTATCTGCAGTGGTGAGGCTAGCTCTCCTTGCCAGCCAATGCACTAGCCAGGGCGGTGTGAGGTGACAGTGAGGGCCGAGGTTCCTGACGGAGGCAGGGGGGGGGGGGGGGGGGTTGGAAGGACCCGCTTAGGGGAGTGCAGGGTCAGGCTAAGGTTTGTGTAGTGATGAGCGAGTATACCCGTTGCTTGGCTGCTAGCCAGTCTGAGTACATATGGCGGTTGCTAGGGAATCCCCACATGTATTCAAGCTGTCTAGCAGCCACAAATCATGCAGCTGTGTCAACAAAAACTAAATCTCCGAACACTCACAAATACTCGGAAAACCCAAGCAACGGGTATACTTGCTCATCACTAGGTTTGAGCAGGAGGTGGCCATTCCTTCATTTCTCTATTGATAGGGCCTTCGTCCCCCCTTTTCCATCCCGTTCTGTGTTTGTTGTGCTGTCCACTACCGACGCCCCATGGGGTCGCTATATATATCGTGACACATATCTTGTCAGTTTTCCTCTTTCACCCACGTCCAAGGAGGTTCTTGAAGATACCATACCATGCTTGGCAAACTTCTTTAACATTGCGAACTGTTGAAACTGGGATACCAAGGTCTTTGGAGATGGCCTTATACCCTTTGGAAGTCTTGTGTTTGCTATAATAGCAGTTCTGATTTAATCAGACAGCTCCTTTGTCTTCACCAATGAGGCAAAGAACCGGGCCTATCATGTGGCTTTTGAAAACACTGAATTCATCATTCATTGGCTAACTGATGTCACATGGGCACCGACAATTAATCACACTTGATTCTCATTTGTGATTTTACCACAGGCGAGTCAAAATGTATTTCCATATTAATTTAATGTAAAAGGGTGCCAGTTCCAATGTCACAGCCAGCTTTAAGTTTTTCTATTTTTCCCTCCCATTGTTTTTTGTTTTAAAATATTTGCTTATCATTTCTTCTTCTTGATTTCACTTGATTATTTTTTTCAGGAGATATTCCACATTAATGTACTTAAACTTCATAAGTGCCAATAACTATGTGTTTTCTTTAAAATAATTTCTGCAACTAGGTTTCATTCAAGACTTTGCAGTGTTTGGCTTTTCTAGGCTCTTTATTACCCTGCACATTACTGGCATCACAATGAGTTAACTGAGAATCTATTAGTGGGTCATTCTGATGGGGAATTTCTAACTCCCTTATCCGTCTTTTATCGAGCTTCTCTCAGCTGATGACCACTTCAAAGTTCAGCTAGACCTTCTGGTCATAAGTCTGTACAGAATACTTCATGAAAAGACTATTCCCAGTCAGATCAACTCATCTGCAGTTTTTCATTGAACTCATTTTGCAGCCAGGAAAATTGCAAAACTGTAATGAGACTCATATGCAAAAATGATTTGAGCCCAAAATACAAGCATTTAAGTATAGAAGAAATTGCCCCCAAGGGTGTCCATATCATTTACAAAAAGCTATGTGTGTACAGTCATTTTGGAGCTACACAGAGACCTGTCATTTCCACATCTATAATAGCCTGTTTAAAATAAAAAAGGGTGTTTAAAGTGAATGTTCCCCTGATCAATTGTTTTCTTTTCTCACAACAAATGTCATTGTGGGTTCCAAATAATCTAGTGATAGAGAATATATGGTAACTTGTAAAGAAAGGTTGAACTTGAAGGATCGTATTGTTTAAAGGTGGACATTTACTATGAATGGGTATCCCATGGTCTATGTACCATGAAGTTCTGATGGAGCCCATCTCCAGAATGGGGATACAGTGTTTGTTTCACAAGAACCTATATTTGTATGCTACTTATTTTCTTTAAGGCAAAGTTATCATGAATCAGCATTTACTTCTTAATTTATTTGTCGATGTCTCGAGGAGAGAAGACATGATGATTGCCAGCTAAGCAACACTGAGTCAACACTTCACCCTACACCCGTGACCCCAGATGGAAACTAGACTGTGGAGCTTCTGCTTTTCAGGGCCAGCAAGTCTACACACTGTATTCTGTGATACCAATGACATCATGGCATCTTGTTCCATCCATCTGTAGGATGTGAACAGGGTGCGTGAGGAAATGCACGTGCCATTATCGGTCACGGATGGTCACCTGACAGAGTTTGTCTAGTCTCATGGTCTCCAGAGTTAGGGAAGAAACCGTCCGCAGAGACTCCAGGATCGATCCCTCCCATCAAAGGACGTAAGTGGTTTACAGACACTTGCTCGATGAAAGATGTGCCGTATTTCCGGAAGTAACACCATTCAAAAATCTAAAACACAAAAGACACACATTACTACATACATTCTACACTACCTAGATGATATATAAAAGTGGACATCAGATATATATGTGTGCATAATATATATATATATATATATATATATATATACATAAACATGCATACATTTTCATAGTTGTAGGAATAATGGTGTACACTCAGGTCAGGGACAAGGAGGTGCTGGTAAAACAGACCGTGTGGTCTAGTCAATCATGTACAGAATTTTACCGCACACTCGATTCTGGTATGATGCAAAAAAAGGTTTATGCCAAATTTATTCAATTTATTCTGCTGTAGGAGTTCTCCTGGTTGCGCGGGAGCGCCGCTGACACCGCAGCAGGACACAAGTTACCACAGGCCATTCCATTACGTGACGGCCCTTTTCAATCAGGCTCCATCTACCCGGGACACAGAGACTGTATCTGGCCCTGCAACAAGGTTATGCCTGGAAGGGATCGTTTGCATACCCTCTACCACTGCCACTGTTATATATATGTATCCAGGATCAGAGTAACCCCATGAATAAGACCCGGGAGGGTCGAAACGTTGGGTTCTCTCTACGAATATCAATGTGGCAACCTTTCGTATATTGTTTTTAAATAAATTTGGCATAAACCTTTTTTTGCATCATACCAGAATCGAGTGTGCGGTAAATTTCTGTAAATGGTACATTTTCATAGTGGCAGCTTCCAAGCGGAAACCGCCAACAAAAGGGCTTTCAAAGCTCGAATCGGTTAAAAGAGTTGGCACAAGATGGAACATGTGCATGACAACAAGTCATTTTGACAAGTTTATTCTTTTTGACATTTTCTTAGCGCTTTTTCTGGTGGGTTTCAGGCAGAATTTACCTGAAAAAGACATCATGTGCACATACTCTAAAAATGGAAAGGAGAATATTCATTAAAGTCATTGCTTTGAAATTCTTTCACAAATTGCACATTTATTATGTGGCACATTAATTAAAAAATTCAGAACATTGTTTTTTAACAAATAGTTTGTAAATCAATTTTCTGATTGATTTTTGCATGGCAATAATTTTGTGGGATTTTCAATTTTTTATCGCATTTTTCAACAATCGTGGCATTTTGATTTGTTTTCTTTACACTGGTTATAATATGTGCTAATTAATTTTAGAGACCAAACTTTTACGGATGCGATGAAACCTAATATGTTTATTTATTTTAACTTCTTTATTGTTGGGATTGGGAAAAGGGGATAAAGTCAAACTTTAATGCTTTTGCTTTTTTAATAATTTTCACAACATTTTTATTATTTTTCACTTGTTAGCTCTTCTAGGGAACTTGAACCTACGATTGCTTGTACTATATACTTTCTTGGCGCTTCCGGAAGACAAGGATGATTTGAAAGTTGAGATAATTTGCTCAATACCAAATTTATTAGGACACTTTAATAAGAACAAAACAACGCGTTTCAGCCCACAACGGCCTTCATCAGGTATTATAATACCTGATGAAGGCCGTTGTGGGCTGAAACGCGTTGTTTTGTTCTTATTAAAGTGTCCTAATAAATTTGGTATTGAGCAAATTATCTCAACTTTCAAATCATCCTTGTCTTCCGGAAGCGCCAAGAAAGGAAATTTTTATTTTTTTTTTCTCTAACCATTGTATTCACATGCAATCCTTGGATCAAGGCTGGCATAGTTCCTGCAATAGTGCTGCATACCGGAATATTATAAGGCGTGGATCCATCATACGGATCAATTGAATGTACATACAAGACATCCAAAGGGTGAGTGCAACAATATATATTTCTTGCTGTGAATATACATCTACACTTAGACTCTGCGCCCCTTGTCTCTCCTTTTATATCTCCTTTCGATATCCTTGTACTATATACTGCAATACCACAGTGTATAGTAAAAGTCACATTGCCCTGGGAAGCCCAGTCCATCTGAATGGTACTACAAAGATGGCGGCATTCGGGCCTATAGGTGGTCCACAGCCGCCATGGCAGCCCATTAGCATCTTGCGTCACAAGGGGGGTGATGATAAATTTATCATCCAACATACAGTATGTCTCTGTAATAAAGTTGAGGGTCTTGACTGTCTAAAGTTTATGCTGTCTATCACACCGTATTAGTAAATCTGCCCCAATGTGTGAATATTCCCACTATATTGCTCGGTGTAATAGACACTGGGTCCTCCTATAACTGCTGCCCTCCCCCACAGAGAGAAGAGGGCACTGATCTCCTCAATATCTCCGCTACATTTGCTTTTATCAATAAGAACGTGCTCCTTGATTACACCTTCATCAATGTATCTACTTCACAGGCTCTTCATTCTTGCCTGCAGACCCTTCCTCTAATTATTAAGAAAATGAGAGCGCAGTAAATTTCTTGCTCCAGTAGTATGGAACCAATATCCCTGTATACAGTGAAATAACCTTCTGTTCCCCTTTCCACATGAGAACAGCGGTAATAGGGTAATTACAGTCAATTATCATGAGAGCACCCTCCGCTCCTCCCATCTGTGCCAGTATGACTTACAATTTAATTATGCTGACTAAATATGGTTTGTTTTATCCTGATAAAGAAGTAATCCATTTAATAAAGAATAAAAACATAAAAAAAAATAATGCAAGCGGAATTTGCAGATATCCCTGTGTCTAATGGCTTCTGTCCGTGGCATTGCCATGTACGCACAGATGGCATGGTGGCACACAATCTCCTTAGCTCCGTATTACGGTGTAGTGGGCTCTCAGTGTCCGCTGTACTGAGATTCTCAGACGCTGTATCCTTTTCTCACTTATAAAGGCTTCATTTGATAAATGTTTTATTGTTTTACAGCTCAGTGGACCACCCCTCTGTTCTCAACACCACTCAAAATCCTCTATGGAAAGCAAAACTCTACACTCCTCAGGTTATTAATAAATATTGCCTAGGAGGTCTCACGGCACTAGAGAAGGGTGAGGTAAGAGGACACTTTTTAAAGTCCTTGTTAATGTCTCTATTCATGTGGATGGCGAAAAAAGGTTCATCTATTTCTTAAAACATCCTGACAACTCCTTAAATTGCCTTCTTTACAACAGTAAAAGACATGAAACTAGGGAGCCGTGTACCATCTCCAGCCGCAAGAAAGCTGCTTATTTCTGGGTCTGAGGCGCCACCTTGAGGCCTTCTAGATAACTACAGGTAAAGCATTTCATCTGTGCTGCAAATAAATAATGGCTAAATTATAATATTAACATATTATATTGTATCATTCTAAAAGGCTTGAGGCATCGGAAAACCTAAACTATTTGGATAGACATTTGTTAGGCTGTGGGATTTTGTCTTCTGTTCTGGACCGGACACAAGACTGCAGACAGGAGCAGTAGAGCTTAGTGGCAGATCACACATGCCCACTGCTACTGTATCCACGGACACAAGACAGCAGACATGAACCGTAGAGCTTAGTGGCAGGTCACACATGCCCACTGCTGCACTATCCACGGACACAAGACAGCAGCAGTAGAGGTTAGTGGCAGGTCACACATGCCCACTGCTGCTCTATCCATGGACACAAGACAGCAGACAGGAGCAGTAGAGCTTAGTGGCAGGTCACACATGCCCACTGCTGCTCTATCCACAGACACAAGACAGCAGACAGGAGCAGTAGAGCTTAGTGGCAGATCACACATGCCCACTGCTACTCTATCCATGGACACAAGACTGCAGACAGGAGCAGTAGAGCTTAGTGGCAGGTCACACATGCCCACTGCTACTGTATCCACGGACACAAGACAGCAGACATGAACCGTAGAGCTTAGTGGCAGGTCACACATGCCCACTGCTGCACTATCCACGGACACAAGACAGCAGCAGTAGAGGTTAGTGGCAGGTCACACATGCCCACTGCTGCTCTATCCATGGACACAAGACAGCAGACAGGAGCAGTAGAGCTTAGTGGCAGGTCACACATGCCCACTGCTGCTCTATCCACAGACACAAGACAGCAGACAGGAGCAGTAGAGCTTAGTGGCAGATCACACATGCCCACTGCTACTCTATCCATGGACACAAGACAGCAGACATGAGCAGTAGAGCTTAGTGGCAGGTCACACATGCCCACTGCTGCTCTATCCACAGACACAAGACAGCAGACAGGAGCAGTACAGCTCAGTGGCAGGTCACACATGCCCACTGCTGCTCTTTCCACCAACACAAGACAGCAGACAGGAGCAGTAGAGATCAGTGGCAGGTCACACATGCCCACTGCTACTCTATCCATGGACACAAGACCGCAGACAGGAGAAGTAGAGCTTAGTGGCAGGTCACACATGCCCACTGCTACTCTATCCATAGACACAAGACAGCAGACAGGAGTAGTACAGCTTAGTGGCAGGTCACACATGCCCACTGCTGCTCTTTCCACAGACACAAGACAGCAGACAGAAGCAGTAGAGCTTAGTGGTAGGTCACACATGCACACTGCTGCTCTATCCACGGACACAAGACAGCAGACAGGAGCAGTAGAGCTTAGTGGCAGATCACACATGCCCACTGCTGCTCTATCCACGGACACAAGACAGCAGACAGGAGCTGTAGAGCTTAGTGGCAGATCACACATGCCCACTGCTGCTCTATCCACAGACACAAGACAGCAGACAGGAGCAGTAGAGCTTAGTGGCAGGTCACACATGCCCACTGCTACTGTATCCATGGACACAAGACAGCAGTAGTAGAGGTTAGTGGCAGGTCACACATGCCCACTGCTGCTCTATCCACAGACACAAGACAGCAGACAGAAGCAGTAGAGCTTAGTGGTAGGTCACACATGCACACTGCTGCTCTATCCACGGACACAAGACAGCAGACAGGAGCAGTAGAGCTTAGTGGCAGATCACGCATGCCCACTGCTGCTCTATCCACAGACACAAGACAGCAGACAGGAGCAGTACAGCTCAGTGGCAGGTCACACATGCCCACTGCTGCTCTTTCCACCAACACAAGACAGCAGACAGGAGCAGTAGAGCTCAGTGGCAGGTCACACATGCCCACTGCTACTCTATCCATAGACACAAGACAGCAGACAGGAGTAGTAGAGCTTAGTGGCAGGTCACACATGCCCACTGCTGCTCTTTCCACAGACACAAGACAGCAGACAGGAGAGCTTAGTGGCAGGTAACACATGCCCACTGCTGCTCTATCCACAGACACAAGACAGCAGACAGAAGCAGTAGAGCTTAGTGGTAGGTCACACATGCCCACTGCTGCTCTATCCACAGACACAAGACAGCAGACAGAAGCAGTAGAGCTTAGTGGTAGGTCACACATGCCCACTGCTGCTCTATCCACAGACACAAGACAGCAGACAGAAGCAGTAGAGCTTAGTGGTAGGTCACACATGCACACTGCTGCTCAATGGACGCAGAACAGCAGCAGTTGATTTTAGCGACAGGTCGCACATGCCAATTGCTGCTCTATTCAAAGTCTAGGGGGCTGACGAAGATAGCAGGGCACATTGCAACACTCAGTTTATTTCACATCTTTAATGCCATAGTCTTAAAATTTGTATTTGTAGGTCCATTCAGCTGCTACTGGTGACGGTCTGCAGCCACCGGTATCCTACAAGGTACCAGTGGTGAGATCTACATAGATCTAGCAGTTATTACCTGCACAGTAGATAAGGCTTGCCGAATAAGGAATTTGGTGTAACAAACCTTTTACCTTTGCAATTTCCAAGAAGCTACACAACAAATGTCTCCTACAGAAGAAATTCTAAAATTGCCTCCAACTGCTTATTTTTAAATCCTACAAAGTTTTGCCACACAACCGTTATTAAAGGTGTGTTGACTGCAAAACTGAAGAGTTATCTTTAGGATAGGCCATCAATGTCAGGTCGAAGGGGGGTATCAGACACACAGCACTCCAATTGCCCAACTGTTGGCCACAGAAGTGTACAGAGCCAGAAGAACACAGCTCGATACACCATGTAGTGTCCATTTTCAGGTACTGCAGCTCAGTTCCCATTGAAGTGAAGAAGTTATCAATATCGTCCTGAAGAAACCATTAATGTGAACTTGGCTTTAATTAATAATTCCTGATGGTGCATTTTCCAAGTGACACTATAACATTTGGTACAACTTATACCTACCAATATTAACCCAGATATGAGGGATGATGTCCCAGTAAGAGCAACATAGAATTTTGGGGTCAGTGTGTTAATGAATCCAGTCACTGAAACAGAAGATAACTCAGATTAATAGAGATTTCTATATGGGTTCATAGTAACAGAGTCTGTGTTGCAGTTTAATTTTGTAAAAAAAAAAAAAAAAAAAAACTATTTGCATATTTATTTACCAGACATAAATAATTCAAAAAAGGATCACACATCGTTATATAAAACCTGCAGTGAATGAATATGCACATTTCTTCTCCATTTGTTTTGTCCTCTATGAAGTTTATTATTGCTGAAGTACATAAGATTTGCATCAGATATGTGCATTTCTAGCAGCTTTATAACCAGGCAATGTTGGCCTGAACAATCGTCACCGTAACCATGTGCAGCCATTGATAATTCTCTAGTTTGTCACTGATCGCATTTGTTAAGAGTCAATCCGCTGGTGAAAGTGGGCATCTACCCAACGATTGTAATGGAAAATATACGATACTATGTTTCAAGCTTAAAAGCTTGCTATATTACTTAGTCTCCGCTCTGCCATCCCCTCTCTCAGGAGCGCAATGTTCGCCTGCTCCATCCGTAACATATTCAGACAAATTGGGGATACCAAAAAAAACCCTCACTAGCAAGCCCTAAAATTTAGCTTTTATTCAATTTAATTGTCTCTTCAGAGAGGAAGAGGACATATTTCCCAGAGAAGCATTGCGGCTTTAAGTCTCCTCATCTCGACATGCTTAACATGTCACTCTCCGCAAGGAGAAACGATTCTTCTTAGATTCAGTTTACTGAAAATAGTGGGGTCAATTAGAAATTATCCCATTTGTCCCTATACTGCCTAAGTGATTATCGTTGAGTATAAGGCATAGCCATATTTAGCACAGGGTGACTCCTCGAGGTGTCAACTCTGATGGCAGGCTAGGACTTTGTGTGGTCCCGCTATATGTAACATTTGTAACAAATGTAATTTTATCTATTTACTTCTTGCAATTTGAAGGCAACAAATCAATGGACAACCTTGGCATAGCAGCTCATTAAAAAAAAACAAAAAAAACAAGTGTCCAGAGTAGCAGAGCAGCACTGGAGAAAAAAAGCAGTCACAGGAACACTTTAAAATTATCACATAACAAGTTTCACAATTTGGCCTTCACTTTGGCTGAATAGGAATACTTCATAACTCTCGGATATTCTCTATCACACAGCACTAAACAATTATTCAGCACTTTCAATTCCCTTCTTCAGCCATCACTGTCCCTTCTCACATCCCTTATTTCTGCAGAAGACTTTGCCTCACTTTTCAAAAACCAGAGCGATCACATCAGCTTTAGTGTTCAACTACCACAACGCTTCCATAGAACAGACCCAATGCCCTTCCCTATAACCAAAGAAAAGTTTACTAATTTTCTTGCCAAATCATACCGCACCACTTGTGCACTTGACTCTAACCCATCCCACCTCCTCTACAACCTCACCATCTTGTATATACCAGCCCTAACCCAGTGTTTCATCCTACCATTAACTTCTGCTGTCTTCCCTTCTTTCAAACATGCAACAATTATGTCCATCATGAAGAAGCCATCACTTAATCCAACCTCTACATTCAGCTGCTGTATCACCCCATATCATTAATCCCATTATGTCCACGTTGAACTTTCCTCCTGAGACCTCTCATCTAAGGGTACCGTCACACAGTGCCATTTTCATCGCTATGACGGCACGATCTGTGACGTCGCAGCGTCGTATGATTATCGCTCCAGCGTCGTAGACTGCGGTCACACTTTGCAATCACGGCGCTGGAGCGATGCCGAAGTCCCCGGGTAACCAGGGTAAACATCGGGTTACTAAGCGCAGGGCCGCTCTTAGTAACCCGATGTTTACCCTGGTTACCAGCGTAAACGTAAAAAAAAAAAAAACAGTACATACTCACATTCCGGTGTCTGTCCCCGGCGTTCTGCTTCTCTGCACTGTGTAAGCACCATAGCCGGAAAGCAGAGCGGTGACGTCACCGCCGAGCTCGCTTTCCGGCCGGCAGGCGCTCACAGTGCAGAGAAGCTGAGACGCCGGGGGACAGACACCGGAATGTAAGTATGTACTGTTTGTTTTTTTTACGTTTACGCTGGTAACCAGGGTAAACATCGGGTTACTAAGCGCGGTCCTGCGCTTAGTTACCCGATGTTTACCCTGGTTACAAGCGAACACATCGCTGGATCGGTGTCACACACAACGATCCAGCGATGTCAGCGGGTGATCAAGCGACGAAAGAAAGTTCCAAACGATCTGCTACGACGTACGATTCTCAGCGTGATGTCTGATCGCAGTAGCGTGTCAGACACAACGATATCGTAACGATATCGCTAGAACGTCACGAATCGTGCCGTCGTAGCGATGAAAATTTCACTGTGTGACGGTACCCTTACTCACTCTTCAACAACCTACAATCCAGCTTCGGTCCCCACCACCCCACTGAAACTGCCCTAACCAAAATTACTAACAACTTCCTAACCATCAAAGCTAACGGACAATAATCTATAATGTAATCTTCATATGAAAATCAGAAAAAACTTGCAGGATATCCCGAGCGCTGCCAGTGGAAGGAAGATGTCCAAGGTCAGTTCTATGAAGTTTTTATTGTATTACTCGTTTTGGAGTTGATCCAACTTCTTCCTCAGATAACTTATTATATGAGACAAACGGAATAATAATCTTTGGTCCTCACAAGACCTTCTTCTCTCCTACCTTCATCACTCAATTGCCTCTAAGGTTTTTCCCAAGCAACCCCCATTCTCTGGAATTCAGTACCCCAAAATGTCCGATTGTCTCCTGTATTTGGAACCTTCAGACGGAGCCTGAAAAGTCATCTCTTCAGGAAAGCCTGCAATGACCCCACTGTCACATCACTGCCACCCAGAGTGCTGCAATCCTCGAACTACTGCCTTCGTCACCCATTACCCGGTCATTTGTAGTCCCATAAGGACCGGGTCCTCTTCCATTCTGTACCAGTCTGACACTGTTCGCTTGTTAATTAAAATTTATATATGTGTTTTGTATATCAACCCTTTTTCACATGTACAGGACCATTGAACTAATGAGGCTTTAAAAATTAATAATATCATTGACCAGCACTGGTTATAGGCAATATACGGTATCTGGCCTCATAAAAAGACCCTTGGGCAATGTTACCATTTGGAAAATGTTGTTTCTTTCCCTTCTAGGAGCTTTCATGAGATCACATCCACTGTCTTTGACCTAACACCCATTTTGAACTTTCCACACAGAAAAACAAAGCTTTTATGCAATGTGGAAATAAGGCCATAGAAAATGTTCGCATCTAGTGTTCTTTCTTTAGTAAAAAAAATGCAAGGAATTGTCAGAAGTGCCTTCTGTTGTGGCTGTTCCGCCTCACTGAGATAAAAGGGGGAAAAAACGCAAAGAGAACTAATGCATAAAAAAAAAATGCACTGTAGGTAAAAAAAAATCTCATTCATTCATTTTGTGGTTATTTCAAAATGTTGCATGTTTTCTGGCCACAAAAGTGGAAGGAAAAAAATTTAGTAAACAATCTTCGCTAAACAGAATGCTTGCAATTAGGAGAGCGGGTGCAGAGAAGAGCGACCAAGGTTATTAGAGGACTGGGGGTCTGCAATACCAAGATAGGTTATTACACTTGGGGCTAGTTTGGAAAAACGAAGGCTAAGGGGTGATCTTATGTTAATGTATAAATATATGAGGGGACAGTACAAAGACCTTTCTGATGATCTTTTTAATCATAGACCTGAGACAGGGACAAGGGGGCATCCTCTACGTCTGGAGGAAAGAAGGTTTAATCATAATAACAGACGCGGATTCTTTACTGTAAGAACAGTGAGACTATGGAACTCTCTGCCGTATGATGTTGTAATGAGTGATTCATTACTTAAATTTAAGATGGGACTGGATACCTTTCTGGCAAAGTATAATGTTACAGGGTATATACACTAGATTCCTTGATAGGGCGTTGATCCAGAGAACTAGTCTGATTGCCGTATGTGGAGTCGGGAAGGAATTTTTTTTCCCCAATGTGGAGCTTACTCTTTGCCACATGGTTTTTTTTTTGCCTTCCTCTGGATCAACATGTTAGGGCATGTTAGGTTAGGCTATGGGTTGAACTAGATGGACTTAAAGTCTTCCTTCAACCTTAATATATTCAATCTCCTACCTAGATAACTCACCGCTTCCCCTCTCTGACCACAACACTCTCTCCTTCACACTCACAATTCCTCGCCCACCCCAGCACACTCCTACCTATCACACATTCAGAAATCTACAAGCCATTAACCCTCATACACTTTCAGACTCCCTACACTCATCGTTGTCTTCAATCTCTTCTTTTTCATGTCCTGATCTGGCTGTACATCACTTCAATGACACTCTTAGAAGCACCCTAGACCAAGTAGCTCCCCTCACCCTCAGAACCTCCAAACACAGAGTAAAACAGCCCTGGCTCACATCGCAAACCCGATTTCTCCAGCGATGCTCTAGGTGTGCTGATCGCTTATGGAGGAAAACTCGCACACCAGAAGACTTCACACACTTCAAATTTATGTTAAGAACCTATAACTCTGCCCTTCACCTCACCAAACAGACCTACTATACCAACCTGATCTCCTCACTATCCAACAACCCCAAGAAACTTTTTAACACCTTTCACTCCCTCCTCAGGCCAAAAGCAAAAGACACTATCACAGACATTTGTGCTGATGACCTGGCTTCCCACTTTATAGAGAAAATAGACAATATCCGTCAGGAAATCCGCTCCCAGACACCAAGTGCAATGACTCCCATTCCTCCCTGCATCTCCCCTGGCTCACTTTCTACATTCGATCCCATCACAGAAGAAGTCTCCAAGCTCCTCTCCTCTTCCGACTACATGCACCACCGACCCCATTCCCTCACACCTCCTCCAGTCTCTCTCTCCAGTCGTCACAACTCACCTAACTACAATTTTTAATCTCTCCCTCTCCTCTGGCATTTTCCCCTCCTCCTTCAAACACTCTATCATTACTCCATTACTAAAAAACCCACCCTTGACCCATCATGCACAAACAACTACAGACTGGTCTCCAATCTCCCCTTCATCTCAAAACTCCTGGAGCGCCTGATCTACTCCCGCCTTACCCGTTACCTCTCCACTCATTCCCTCCTAGACCCTTCACAGTCCGGTTTCCGCCCCCTACATTCGACAGAAACTGCACTCATCAAGGTGACCAATGACCTTCTGACAGCAAAATGTAATGGTGACCACTCTCTGCTCATTCTCCTCGACCTCTCTGCAGCTTTCGAAACTGTTGACCACCCTCTCCTACTCTCTAGGCTCCAGTCACTAGGCATTAAGGACACTGCTCTCTCCTGGTTCTCCTCCCTTTCTGAATGCTCCTTCAGTGTTCTGTTCTCTGGCTCCACTTCGTCTCCTCTTCCTCTCACTGTTGGGGTACCTCAGGCCTCAGTCCTTGGCCCCCTTCTCTTCTCCCTCTACACAGCCCCAATTGGACAGACCATCAGCAGATTTGGCTTTCAGTACCATCTTTACACTGATGACACACAACTATACACGCCATCCTCTGACCTTACCCCCGCTGTACTACAGAACGCCACTGACTGTCTGTCTGCAGTCTCCAACATCATGTCCGCTCTCTATCTGAAACTCAACCTCTCCAAAACTGAACTTCTTCTGCTCCCGCCTTCTACTAACCTCCCTAAATCTGACATTTCCCTCTCCGTGGGTGGCACCATAATAACACCCCGGCAGCAGGTGCGCTGTCTGGGTGTTATGTTTGACTCCGATCTCTCCCTCACCTCCCACAATCTCTTGCCCGCTCGTGCCGCTTACACCTAAAGAACATCTCCAGAATCCGCCCTTTTCTCACCATGGAGACAACAAAAACTCTCACTGTTGCCCTAATCCACTCCCGCCTGGACTACTGTAACGCTCTACTAATTGGCCTCCCTGTTACTCGACTTTCCCCTCTCCAGTCTATCCTTAATGCGGCAGCTAGGGTCATCCATCTGGCTAATCGTTACTCGGACGTGTCCTCTCTTCGCTAGTCGTTACACTCGCTGCCCATTCATTACAGAATACAATTCAAAGTACTTGTTCTCACCCACAAAGCTCTCCACAGTGCGGCACCCCCTTACATCTCCTCCCTCATTTCTGTCTATCGGCCTAGCCGACCACTGCGCTCTGCAAACGACTTTTGACTAACCTCTGCACTAATCCGCACCTCCCACTCCCGACTCCAAGACTTCTCCCGTGCTGCGCCAATCCTCTGGAATGCTCTACCCCAAGATATTAGGACCACCCACAACTTGCATAGTTTTAGGCGCTCGCTCAAAACACATTTGTTCAGAGCTGCCTACCACATTAACTAATCAAAGTCATTTTATGTTTGTGTGTAGCCCATTCACTATCTCCATCTACCCCCCACCCCCTGAAGATGGCTGGATCATCATTGTAAATACATCATTGTAAATACACACCTGTATTTTGTATCTCCCCCACCTCATTGTAGATTGTAAGCTCTCATGAGCAGGGTCGTCTTATTTTGCTTTATTACTGTATTGTTAACGTTGTTACCTATGACTGTTGTGTTTGAAACTGTTAAACTGTAAAGCGCTGCGGAAAATGTTGGCACTATATAAAAAAAATTATTATTATTATTATTAATAACTATGTAACATTAAAAAAAAAAGTGGAGTTCGAAAACTGTGTAAATTCAAAGATTGTACAGCTAAGTTATAGAGATAGATGGCGTGCTATTTTGCTGTACCATATTGGTGCATGGACACACTAGTCATGTGCAAGGTATACAGTAACATCGGTGATTCCCAAATGAGGACCGAGTACGGACATAGTGTGGCAAACTGGCATGACAACCATTTCCCCCCTACAGAACATCTGTGCCCATGCGCCACCCGAGTGACCCAACCCTGCAGGTCTTATGTAGCGGTCACTGTGGTATTAGGGTGCTCATGTCTGTAAAGCAACGTCCGCTATGGATTATTACAGGACTCTATAGTACCCCTGAGAATCCTTTCTAATTCACAGTTTCCACAGTATCACTTAAGACCAAAAACAGATTTAAAAATGCTATATTATATAAAAAACATATAATAAAAACACACTAAGGCCTCATTCAGACATCCGTTTTTTGTGTACGTGTTCTATCCGTATGGTAAAGTCTATGGTTCCATTCACATGTCTGTTTTTTGCAGACCGCATGCCCGCAAATTAATCACCGAGACATATCCTATTTTGATTGGAGTCACAGATCAAAATGACCCATACAAATCTAGGAGTCTGTGAAAATCAGACACAGCACGCAGATGGCACCAGTGTACAGTCCATGCGCTGTGGAACAGGGATGCGAAGCGGGGGGAGGGCGGCCACAGAGTGTTTTCAGCCTTTCCGCTGTCTCAGTCCGCACTGATCTGGAACATTTATGTCTCAGCTCTCCTCACTCTCAGGCCGGAGTCACACTAGTCTGTAATACGGACGAGTGCTATGCGATAAAAAAAATCGCATAGCACTCTGACCAGTATTTCTCTATAGGGCAGCTCACATCTTCTGTTTTTCTCTCGTCCGTATTATAGCTGCGCGTGAAATGGCAGCATGCTACGATTGTCCACGTATCTCAGCTGAGAAACGCCAATGCAAGTCTATGGGGGCGAGAAAAATACGGATTACACACGGACCATCAGTGTGACTTGCAAGAAATTCTCAGGCATTGGGCAGGTGACAGGAAAGGCTCAGCCATTATTTGCTCATTTTGCAAGTGTGTGAGAAAATCTCACCATACGGGGATGAGATACTGATGGCACACGGATACTTTTTTGAGAAAAAAAACGCATCCTGACATTGCACACGGATGAGATACGGATCACCATACGGAGAACATTTGTGCGATTCTCAGCAGACAAAATCGGACAGATTTTTTATACATTGTGTGTGACTCCAGCCTTAGTCAGAGGAAAAGATCGGACATAGGCCGTCATAGGTACAAGTGGTATCTGAAAAGCATGAGAAAATCTGATGTCTGAATGAGCCCCAAGGTCGCACAGTCCAAGCTTCACCGATGCTTTGGATTTGAGGCTCATTAGTGCTGGTCCATTTGTCAGTGTTTACAATCAGTGATTTTCATGTATGGATAAATAAAAGAAAATTACAAAGCGTCACCTATCCATGGCACTACTAGTCCCGGACTGCACGCTGATCACATTCGTGATCATGATTCTCACAGACCCATGTGTATGGGCAATTCAGATCCGTAACCAGACCTGTCTCCAACTGCAAAAACCCCAAACATATTAACAACCCCACAGACTGGAACAGGCATGTGCTCCATGATGGAGGCCAGAGTCCCCATACTTGTTCTATCCATGTGGACCACGCGGTCACCAAAAGAGAAATAATAATTAAAACGACATCTGTTTTTGATCTAGGTCACAGATCAGAATTACCCTACAAGTATGTAGATCCGTGAAAAGCACTGACCGCACACACTGTCATCCGTGTACTGACCACGTGCTGTCGTCCGTGTACTGACCACGTGCTCTCATCCGTGTACTGACCACGTGCTGTCGTCCGTGTACTGACCACGTGCTGTCGTCCGTGTACTGACCACGTGCTGTCGTCCGTGTACTGACCACGTGCTGTCGTCCGTGTACTGACCACGTGCTGTCGTCCGTGTACTGACCACGTGCTGTCGTCCGTGTACTGACCACGTGCTGTCGTCCGTGTACTGACCACGTGCTGTCGTCCGTGTACTGACCACGTGCTGTCGTCCGTGTACTGACCACGTGCTGTCGTCCGTGTACTGACCACGTGCTGTCGTCCGTGTACTGACCACGTGCTGTCGTCCGTGAACTGACCACGTGGTCATCCGTGTACTGACCACGTGCTGTCATCCGTGTACTGACCACGTGCTGTCATCCGTGTACTGACCACGTGCTGTCATCCGTGTACTGACCACGTGCTGTCATCCGTGTACTGACCACGTGCTGTCATCCGTGTACTGACCACGTGCTGTCCGTTTTTTCCTCTTCTGCATATCAGAAAATCACTGATAATAAAACCGACCCCCTAACCAGAGACTGCTGAATGTGAATGCCATGTGATTGCCAGGCTCCTATTTGCAGGCATACCATACCATAAGGCGGCTTTGAGAACGACAGCGCCACTTTAAAAGAATTAGCCATATACATTGAAAAAAAAAACATTTTGGTGACAGACATAAAGGATGCAATATCAAAAATAAAACAGCAGGGGGCACACTGAGCTTTGTGCAGTAATGTGAAATAGACATTAAACTACGTCCACAACGGGAGCAGCGTCCCTGTATGCTTCATTACTGGGCCGTGCACTGAGATAGGAGCACTGAGGGCTGGAGGATCCCAGCGGGGGTGCTATCTGCACACAGCAGTGTGTGGGGGATTATCCAATGCATCGATGACTAAAGAATAGAGATGGGCGGACACCTGGATGATCGGGTTTGGCCAAACAGTTACAAAAAGTTTGGGTTCGGGTACCAGAACAGTACCCGCACTCAAACCCCAATCACTTTAATGGGGGGGCCCGAACATCCAGTGTTTGCTGCGATGTCATGACAGAATGGCAAACACCGCTTCTGATTGGAAGTGAAATCCTCCCCACCGGTCAGGGAGCCGCGGTTCCCATGTTGTTAAAAGACAGCGGGAGCTCTTTCCGCTGTGATTGGAGGTATAAACTTTACCTCCGGTCACTGGTGTCAGCTGATGAGACTACTGATCCCATCAGCCGACACCTGCTGCCACTAATAACAGTGAAAGCAGGAGCGGCGGATGGCGGTATTCATCTGCCGCTCCTGCGCTGCAAATAATTAAAATAAAACAGCGTGGGTTCCCCCCTAATTTTAATAACCAGCCAGACAAAACTCAGAGCTGGGGGCTGCAACCTTCAGCTGTCAGCAAGGCTAATTATCAAGAACAGAGGGGCCACCACGCTGTTTAATTATTTAAATAAATGTAAAAAATGGTGTGGGGTCCCCCCCATTTTTGACAACCAACCTTGCTAAAGCTCACAGCTGGGGGCTGGTGTTCTCAGGCTGGTAAGGGGCCATGGATATTGCCCCCCTTGGTGAGATCCCCAGTAGCACCATGAGAGTTTTTCTGACCGTGCTAGCAGGGATCTCACCGAGGTCACGGCAGTTCAGCCCGGCTGGGAACGGAGCCTCAGTGACCGGACGTAACCTCAATGATGTCACCACCGGTCTCTGAGGCTGCGTTCCCAGCAGCTCATTCACCAGTAGTTTTCAGCCTGGGCAGTGTTATATTGGCGCCATCTTGGTTAAAAGGTTGAAAACTGTTTATCCCCAGACATAGATTACGGCGTGGGACAGAACGACGGACAGGTATGGGTATATTGTTGTTTTATAATTTTAGTTTAATAACAGGAGATCAAGGGCTTCGCTGGAATTAGGCGTTTAAATAAACATGGAAAAAAGTGTTTAGTCTTATTTCAAATAAAGGACTTTATTCCGGCTGTGTCTTTATTTACCATATAATTATAGGATTAGCAATGGATAGGTGTCTTATAGACGCCTCTCCATTACTAAGCCATGGGCTTGATGTCACCTGACAATACAAAGGTGACATCAACCCCACAATTATGAACCCCACTTGCCACAGCTACAGGGCAAGTGGGAAGAGCTGGGCAGATGTGTTGTATCAGGGCAGGTGTGGGCTGCTATTTTTAGGCTGGGGATGGGGGGCAATATCCATGACCCCTTACCAGCCTGAGAATACCAGCCCCCAGCTGTGAGCTTTAGCAAGGCTGGTTGTCAACAATGGGGGGGGACCCCACGCCGTTTTTTTAATTTAAATAATTAAACAGCGTGGGGACCCCTCTATTCTTGATAATTAGACTCGCTGAAGCTGACAGCTGAAGGTTGCAGCCCCCAGCTCTGAGTTTTGTCTGGCTGGTTATCAAAAATACAAGGGAACCCATGATGTTTTTTTTTGTATTATTATTTATAGCGCAGGAGCGGCAGATGAATACTCCCATCCGCTCCTGCTCTCACTGTTACTAGCGGCAGCAGATGTTGGATGATGGGAGCAGTTGTCTCATCAGCTAACACCAGTGATCGAAGGTAAAGTTTATACCTCCGATCACAGCTGAGCGCTCACACTATCTTTTGACAGCATGGGAATCGCAGCTCTCTGACAAGCGGAAATGATTTTACCGCTGATCAGAAGCAGTGTTTGCTTGACAGCGCGACAAACACCCAGAGTTTGGGGGGTCGAACCCAAACAGTAACACGGACTTCCTGGTGAAGTCCATGTTCGATGTTCGTGCCCGAACAGTAGGTTATCGGTTTTGACACCGAACTTTACTGTTCGGGTTCGCCCATCTCTACTAAAGAACTGTAGTGTAAAGCTGCCCTATCTGAGGTTAGGCCTCATTCACACGTCTGGGATTTCCACAGATAAAGCACATACCCATTACAGGCTATGGGGCCGGGAACATGGTTTTTCTCAGACCAAAAGCCCAAAAAAGAAAAGAGACAAGTTCATCTTTGTCCCCAAGTCATTATCAACTCGCCTAGTGTATGGGCCAGTCATATATTGGGCCAGCACTGACGGCAGCCTGGCCTGTGCGCGCTGCTCCGATCCATACAGGGACCACTATATTAACTTATGTGGCTGGAAACTGGGGTCAGAGCTGTCCCCCAGTCTGAATATTGTCATCAGTCTATAAACCATGTAGTACGCCCGTCTGGACCCGACCAAAAAACTGGTGAAACACTGATGAGCAGTGATGAGCAAACATACTCAGATAAGGTGCTATCCGACACCTGCTAACCGAATGTCTTCAGCGTGCTCCAATAATACGTCCGAGTCCCCGCGGCTGCATGTCTCGCGGCTCGGCGACACCTGCACCACATGCAGGGACTGTATAACATACAGGCACCGCCGGTCACTTCATGCTGAAGAAAAAAGAGTGGCCATGAGATGTGGAGAAATCCCATCCACTTTGCTGGAACTGTGAGACGCTGCGTTTTTTACGCAGACAAAATATAAAGTCAAAAACTCATTATGGGAACAAATGGAATCTGTCACTGAGATTTGTTACCCCATCTGATAGCACCATGATGTAGGAGCAGATACCCTGATTCCAGCACTGATACAGATTGTCACTTACTCGGCTGATGCTGCAGATCTAGCAGGTCTCTGAATGCAGAGCTCCGTATAACTCCGACCACACTACTGATTTACAGCTTTCTGTGTACACTGTGCATAGGCAGAAAGCTGCCAATCAGTGGTAGGTAGAGGCTGGGCTATACTGAGCTCAGTAATATGGAGGACTACATGGCAGCAGGTTTACCAGTCCTCTAGTGTTAATCCCCTGACGATAAAAGTGATTTTATCAAATATACACTATGCCAGTGACACATTGCTGTAATCATGGTCTCTGTCTCTCAGATTAAGAGACAACAATCTAGTGACAAATTCCCTTTGAAGTGAGCCTGTCAGGTCCCCCATGCCCTCCAACCCACCACCATTCGTATATGTGTTTTAAATACCCCATCTTCATCATTGTGGGCATGTGCAGTGCGCCTCAGGAGCTGAAAAGCGTACACCCGGTATCGGAGGTGCAATGACGTGGACGAAGAAAGACGGGCGTTCTGCGAGAGATACCGAAGATGCCGACTCTTGGGAATAATGTTGTCACGGCCACAGGGACCACAAGTCTGGAGAAAACAACGCCCCACTGACCAGTCAAAGGGATAATTAGAATATGAAAAGTAAAGGTTCTAAAGACTTTGCTAAAACATGTAATTAGGTGACAAACACTATAGAGAGCTGGGAAGGCCCCGGTCAGACTGTCAGGATTTTACCTCAGTATAAGGGCTCATTTCCACATGCGAGGCACACGTCCGTATCTCGCATGTGGAAACCAAGCTCTGGCGCCGGCACTTTGGAGCGGAGCTGTGCAGCTCCATGTGTTCCTATGCGGCCGCACGCTCCGCTCTGCAGTGCCGGCTCCACAGCTTGGTTTCCACATGCGAGATACGGACGTGTGCCTCGCATGTGGAAATGAGCCCTAAGCCAAAACCAGGAGAGGAATAATCCTAGGAAACGTATAATAGAAACACATCACCACTTCTGTAGACTTATAAATACTGAGGTCATACTGAACGTGGCCTTAAGGCCCCGTCTCACTAAGCGATTTACCAACGATCACGACCAGCGATACGACCTGGCCGTGATCGTTGGTAAGTCGCTGTGTGGTCGCTGTTAGGTTAGGCAGAGTGCTGCTATTTAACAAATATACAAATGCCGCTGGGTTTGGGGCCATGGGGGGCCTGTCAGGTTCCCTTTAATCAGAGACATTTTCCCCTTGCTACTACAGCTCAGTTTCCCAGTGTTTCTTTGTCATTTATTGGGTTTTTTTATAAGCAAAAAATACTGTTGCCACACTGACCAAGCTCTGGTAAATCGGTGTTTTAATGTACATGGAAAAATATTTAGAATTGAGAGTCCTCAGTGGTTGATACCTTTTAATGGCTAACTGAAAAGATGGTAACAAACTGCAAACTTTCGAGACTACATACATCTCTTCATCAGGCAAAGACTAAAACAAATGAGGTTTAAGTGCCCCGGGCATGATCAGAGCACTTCCCTAGCCTCTGCCCAGTGCCACCTAAGGGTTTATGTAGAGGTCTGTACAAATCAGTCAAAGGCCACGTTCACACGGTCAGTATCTCACCTCAGTATGTGTAAGCCAATACCAGGAGTGGGTGATGATCCAGAAGTGGTGACCTGTTACTATGATATTGTTCCTCACCTGGTTTTGGCAAATACTGAGGTAAAATCCTGACAGTGTGCCTCTGCACGGAGCGGCTGCAGGTCTCCCGATCACGCGCTCCCGAGTGCTCACGCTCGGGTTGGAGACTGCAGCCGGTCCGGGCACTGCGGTCAGAGATCCATGGAGGGCTGTATGAGGCAGCAGTTTGGGAAGTGCTCCGACCACGCAGTCCAGCCTTACCCACCATAGAAACATCTGACTAAAAGATCTAAAAACACTGAAGTAGGAGACTGTGAAAGCAAAATTTGTGTTGGCCTCAAAACTTTTGGCCATGACTGTGAGGGTCCGTGCGACGGGTGACTACAGCTGTAGGGGGCACGAGCAGCGGCCCATGACTACAGATATTACAGAAGCCCCTCCATTTCTGCCCCGGCGTCACATGAACACATTACCAGTAACACCTCAGACAACGGCGCAGTGCGGGCGCCCTGGCATCGCTGCCCTAGCCCACCAGGGATGTGACCACAGAATGGCAGGGAACCTGTTGCCATGGGCAACGTCTCCAATATCAGCAGTTGTTGTCTGCCCCCCAGACAGCACATGTAGCCCCCGAATATAGTGGTCTCCATTAGAGTAGGCCCCACGCTCTGGCTCCAGGCTTGCTGGGTGCTGTAGTCCCACTAGGGGAGCGCCCCCGTTGCTAGGTAACAGCTGGGCCGCAGCACTCACCGCTCAGCACGGCCTCGTACAGGCGGAGCGCCGCTCTGAAGTGATAGAGCAGCAGCAGCGCCGCCGCAGGGAGCAGCAGCCACACGTACGCCCGGTGCCTGCACAGCCAGCCCTTCACCCGGGTCAGCAGGGGCGGCCCGGAGCCGGCACCCGCACACTCCGCCATGTTTGTTGTTTCCTGCTCCCGGCTACTGGGGCAGAATAGGCGGAGCGCGCCGGGGATTGGTGGAGCTGGAGCCCCTCACCACCGGGGACAGCTCGGTCACTATGTCCCGTGCTGCAGCCTCCGGCTTCTGCCTCACTATACAGCGCTGTATCCGCATTACTGCCAGGTACCGCGCAGTGCTGGGCATTGCCAGTGAGTGACTAACGTCGGGCATAAACGCTGGTGTGCCTCTACCAACATGGCGGCCGCTCGGTATCCCCGCTTCCGCTTTGGACCGGACGTTCCCCCTCCCTTCCCGCTATGCTTTGCGCTCTCCTCTCAGTGGGGCTGGGCCATTCGCAGCCAAGATGGCAGACTACGAGGATCGGGTCTCTGATGAGGAGAAGGTACATGGTTTTCGGGGGGCTGCAGTCACTGTTGTGGTCTGCGGCGCTTAGTGCTGGGGGCACAGATCAGGCGCAGCTCATGCGCTTCTTGTTGTCGTCCACGGCCCCTTTTAACCCTGGCAGTGCTGTGGGAAGCAGCAGTTTTACCTGGGCCCGGCAATGAAATCGTTAACTGTAGCTTCTAACGTACTAGTTTAAGTCCTGCGGTGTGTGGCACTACAAGGCGCAGCGTGCCCGGCTTGATGTCTGGGGTGCTGACAGCTTATTCTCTGTTCTGGGAGTCGGCTCTGTGTTTGGTGCGGTTGTCAGGAGCAACCAACATCCGTCCTGCCAGCTGTCATGTGGTTGCTAATGACAACAGCCCGTGCTGCGGGGTCCCCGATGGGATGGGGGTCATTCTTGATCCTCAGATTTTATTTTTCTGTCATTTAGTTACAATGTCTGACCCCCTGGCCTTGTTATAGATGATCGGTGTTATGCTGGGACTGTATGAGGCAGCAGGGATTGCTGGTGGGTTACCCCAGGAACAGCGCCACACCTGTCTCCAGGCTGCATCCGGTACTGCAGCTCGCTCCCAACACTAGACACCAGGACAGGTGTGACGGCAGCAGCCTTAATGGGATGTGTTTAATGCCAGTGGTCCCGACCATTACTCTGAAGTGATCACCGGGTCACAGAGGGGTCTCTAATATTATAGCGGCCAGTGAGCGCCATGAAACTTCGAGGGGCTGCCTACAGGAACACATGATATTGGGAGACAGCTGAGGCGTGGCGTCTCCAGAGCCGGCTGCCATGCTGTGACTGCTGCCCGAGCTCCTCAGTAATAGCTGGGTGGAGGCGCTCGTGTCGTGTACGGCTCCTCCACAGGCCCCAGCATGTCGCCCTCTCCGATTACAAGGCCTGGCCACAGGGTCACCGCTCTGTGCTTATTTCTGGGCCTCCGCTCCTTCACTGTCTTCTAATAATAGACCCCCAGCTAGAAAAAGAATCTGCCTCTGTATAAGGCGACTGCATCGCAGGAGTCATACATGGAGTGATTTCCTGGGTTTATGGACGATTTGTGTTTTCCTCTCAGCTGTTGGTATACACACGGCCATTGTTATTGCCATATGTAGCGATAAAGTGTTGTCCATGGGGGGATGTTATTAGCCGAGGTGCCCCTAACACAGTACGGCCATTGGGGCTTATACTGGCCATACCCAGCAAAGACTGAACCTGGCCTTATTGAAATGGTTCCTGGGTAGATCCCAGCTCAGGCTTTCCATGGGAAATTCGGCTGTTAACCTTTTCCCATCTCTGTTCTCCGTATATAGCGCAGGTCCGTGGACTGTGATGCACAGCCGGTGTCTGTAACAGCAGGGACCGGAGCCATCTCTGATCGCTTCTGTATAACTATATAAATGCAGTTGTCAGTCAGTGGCATTTAAATAGCGCGACGGCCGGTATGCTTCTTCCTCTGGGGCTACGGTAAACCGGGGGTTAATGGTTCAGCCGTGCACCCTGCGAAGGCCCCCCCCCATGACTGCCGGTTTTGTCCTCCCGGGAAGCTTTGCCTGCGGCTGGACTTCACAGAAGATCGTTGTTTTGATAATAGAAATAAAATTATTATTATAGTTTGTCGCCAACATATTCCGCAGCGCTTTCCATTTCTGAGGGGTCTTGTACAGATAATAAACATTACAGCATAACAATAATCACATAAATCAACAGATACCAAGATCCTGCTCACAAGCTTCCACTCCATGGAAATACACCTGATCGCGGGTGGCCCGATTCTAACGCATCGGTAACGTGGTATATTGCCCAGCCACGTGGTATATTGCCCAGCCACGTGGTATATTGCCCAGCCACGTGGTATATTGCCCAGCCACGTGGTATATTGCCCAGCGACATAAAATAAAAAATAAACATATACTCACCTTAGTCCTGGCTCCTGTGTGCGTTGCACGCGGCAGCTTCCGGTCCCAAGGTTGGTATGACGATCAGCGCAGGACCTGTGATGACATCGCGGTCACATGACCGTGACGTCATGGCAGGTCCTTCTCGCGCAGGCCCTGTGATGACGTCGCAGTCACATGACCGTGACGTAATAGCAGGTCCTCGCGCAGGCCCTGTGATGACGTCGCGGTCACATGACCGTCACGTCATGGCAGGTCCTTCTCCCATAGCATCCGGAACCTGCCGGCGGACAGGGCGCGACGTCGGAGGGTGAGAATAACGTTTTGTTTTTTTTTATTATTATTATTTGTAACATTAGATCGTTTTACTATTGATGCAGCATACGCAGCATCAATAGTAAAAACTTGGTCACACAGGGTTAATAGCTGTGTAACCGGAGTGCGTTATACCGCGCTCCGGTAATGCTGGCATTAACCCTGTGTGAGGGCTGACTTGGTGACTGGAGGGGAGTATGGAGCGGGCACTGACTGCAGGGAGGAAAGACTGGCTATATTGCCGCCGGACTGTGGCCGTCGCTGATTGGTCGTGGGCGTTTTGCCACGACCAATCAGCGACTTGGATTCCATGACCGACAGTGGCCGTGACCAGAGCCGTATTTACCACTAGGCACATGAGGGCACGTGCCTAGGGCGGCAGGATGTGGGGGGGGGCACCTGAACAAGGTTTGTTGTTTTTTTTTTCGTTTTTTTTTTTTTCAATGGAACGGGGCTTGCCCGCCCATCTAACATCTCCCTCCTGCCACCTACATCTTCTGGCTGCTGCGGGTCTCGGATCCCGCGCAGTTAAATGTACTGCACGGGGAGCCAGAAGCGGAAACACATCACATCATAGGCCCCGCCCCCTCCTCGCTGAGGCGCCAAGTTCAGTTTCTGCCTGTGCCTGACAGTCCACCCGCCCACCTCAGTATTTTGGCTGCTGGGGATCACATCCTGGATCACGTCCCTCTGCTGTACCCCGGCCGGACTGCTGGTGCCTTGACCCGGGGATCGGAAAGGCTGAAGCCCTCTGCCCATCGGGACCTGCGAGCGGCTGGCGGTGGGGGAAGAGCAGCTGAAACTTCTGGAGTTAATGGGAGAAGCCTCCACCTGGATCCCGGCAATGTACTGTGAAGTGCTGAAGCCCAGGACAGCGGTCAGCACGGCAGCGCAGCCTTGGCCCGTGCATGCCTCTCTCCAGGAATCCAGGCTGGGTGATCCTGCCCGTCACGCTGCCAGCCTTCTCTTTACCGGGACGTGGATAGTGTAAGGGCAGGGGCTCGGGGCTGCTCTGTGATCGGGCGGTATAGCCGTGGAGCACTCACACTGATCAAAGGAGTCTGTGTTGGAGAAAAAGGTAATGATGTGTGAAACGTCTTGGGGGAGGAATGGGGGCTGATACTGCTCTGTGCACCTCCAGGGGATGCCATGGTCCCAGCAATGCCTGCAAGTCCTGGCACCTTCATCATGTCACTGTGCTGTCAGCAGATGGTCTACCGCCTGTCATGTAGGGGTCACTATGGGGGATAATACTAGGTGGTCCCTAAAAGGTCCTAGACAGCTCCAATATGAGCCCTGCTATCCAGAATGGCACTGACACTACCCTGGCATACGGTCTGCACCTACATGTGGGGTTGTCAGCATTTATGACTGATTGTTAATGTGACATTTCTGATACTTAGCAGCTTGTCTACTATTTTCTTTTAGGCAGCGCTGTACATAGTGGGGACGGGATGTATGGCACTGTTAGTCTATGTTCACATATTGCATTTTTTTTAATGCAAATTTAAAGCTGCATTTAAGCTGCTTACAAAAAGCAGTTTTTGTTGTCTCTCGTGCATGTTGCTAAAGTTTTGTGCCCCTCCACCTCCCCAAAAAAGTCTGATTTAACTTGCAGGTTTTTGCACCAAAAACTGCTACTTGAGATTTTTGCTGCGTTTTTAAAAAGTGCAGCATGTTACTTTCAGCATTTTTTTTTTTGTATTTTTAAACAAAGGCATAAAAACCGCTGAAAGTGACATGTTGCAGTTTTTAAAAACACAGTAGTTTTCCAAATCAGTCAGTGAAATAAAACCAAAGTGTGTGCATGAGATTTCTGAAATCTCATACACTTTCCTGATACTGTAAAACGCAGCTTAAAACTTGCTTAAAGGGAAGGTGCCACCAGTTTTCTTGTAGTTTGTTTTTTTGTGAAATTAAGCTTAAAATAGTAAATAAAATGTATTAATGCAATGTTTGCACTGTTTGCAAACATTTCTATATGAAAAATATTATATCTTTTCTTACAAATATATATATTGACCACTAGGGGGAGCATTTTCCGTTTTAGACCTCAAGCAGCTAAAGTGAGACTTACCAGCTTTACTGTTAGCTGGAAAATCTGGGCAGTAACTGCTGACATCAGCATTTCCCTCCCCTTTTGGGTGGTCTAATATCCCTGGGGCAGAATGAAGAGCAGCATCACAGGGCAGAGCCATTTTGTGTGTGCTATCACCAGCAGTTACTGCATCAGAAGCACAGTTAGTTTATGTGGTGTGTATGGAGCAGCATTGTCTGTGCAGAGCTGTCTGTGACTCATCCCTCAGTAAGATAAGAAGGAGCTCCAGGTCTGCAGTGAATGGCCGGGCATTGTGGAGGGAGGAGAGATACATTGTATGGCAGAGAGAGGTGTCAGGTGTCACCTCTCTGCAGGCTGGGAATGAGGGTCTGTGTGTGAGGGGGGAGGCGGAGACACAGCAGGAGAAGCACACAGGGCAGCATGTGAGGGGCAGAGGATGTCTGCCCAGTGCCTGGAGTACAGAGGGGCAGTGCACATCTCTCCTGTGATAGAGAGTAAGTGGAGCTGGGCAGAGAGCACTGGGCTATAATAAAATGGCTGCTAGTGACACCTACAGCAGTGAGCTGTGCAGCCCACAGAGGCGTGCCCAGCTCACTGCTAACACCTCTCCAATGTTATAGATAGGGTCAGCGCCGGTCTATTATCTCCTATGTCCATGGGGTGCTGTAAAATGACACTGTTAGTGCCCTGCTACTGCTGCAAAACCAAGATGTCAGCCCCCAGTTCCTTCTTTAAACACACATAACACACGAAATCTGTTTCGCATGCATTTAAAACTTGGTTATAGCAGCATGTTATGCTACATTACAGTGATTTATTAATGATCTACAAACGCGGTACCTTACCTTTAAAAAAGCAGCAAAAACCCCTGCAAAAATACAACATGTGAACACAGCCTTATTAGTAATGTTTTAGCGTAAGTTCACACTGGGTGTTTTTGCTGCTTTTTTTATTATAATTTTCAGCTGCTTTTTTACAGCACCAGCAAAGCCTATGCGATTTCAGAAATCTCATGCACACACATTGGGTTTTTGTGTGATCAGCACTTTGTGCTTTTTTTGGCATAGAGCATGTCACTTCTTTCAGTGTTTTTCACCCATTGACTGACTGAATGGATGGTGAAAAAATGCTGCAAATACGCAGGTTGACTTTTCTTGCAGCGTATTTGCTGCAGAAATGTCAAGGAGAGCCGGATGTGACCTCACACTCGGCTCTGCTACCTCCAGATGGCAGGCTGCATGATGCGTCCATGCAGCCTGTCATCCAGCAGAGCGGACCCGACATTGCAGTGTTTGACACGCTGTCATATGCATGACAGCGCAGCAAACACCGCTTCTGATCGGCGGTGAAATCCTCCCCGCCGGTCAGAGCCGCGGCTCCCACAGTGTCAGGAGACAGCAGCACGACAGGGAGTCAAGAGAATTATTTCAGTCCTATCCCTCCCCTTCCTATGAAAATGTCTACTACAATGGTGAGACCAACCATTTTTTATCTGGAGCACTTTATACACGT
This sequence comes from Ranitomeya variabilis, assembly GCF_051348905.1. Classification (NCBI taxonomy): domain Eukaryota; kingdom Metazoa; phylum Chordata; class Amphibia; order Anura; family Dendrobatidae; genus Ranitomeya; species Ranitomeya variabilis. The sequence continues at coordinate 181,803,031 of NC_135234.1, forward strand.
GGTTTTCTTTGTGTCTTTTTGTCCATGATTTTAGTGTTGTATTAAAAGTTATGTTTTAATAATAAGGGAGACTCTCCTAGCTATACTCAGTTATGCCATACAAATTCATCAGATTAAGAGAGCTGCTGCTAAAATACCATTAGAAAGATTAAACATTTTTAAAGCTGCTGGTGTCTCTGGAGTCTGTGTACCCCAAGGTGCAGGATTCTCCAGCTGCCCCTAACATACCCCTGCGGGTGTATGGGCTGTACGGTCTGGGTCCAGGCGCACGCACAGTGCTCATATTGAAGCTGGCCCGTACACCTGATAAGCCCCCACAATGCTCCGGACCGGAACTGACGTCCGGCTGCGCGTCATACTTTGAGGAGGAGGTGGGAATTTTAACATGGGGGGCGAGAAAAGAAAAAATGATAACGCCCAGCGGGGCGTGATAAGAGCAGCGAGGGGGAGAGATTGGAGACTCAGAGACTGCCCGTCCCAGTCTACACCGTAGCCTGGAGCCCTCATTATCAGAGGAATATGTCAGTTAATAATTTATTTTTTTTTCTAAAGCTTTATAGTGTAGTTTTCGATCAGAGGGATGGTTGGGGATGAGCTAGCAAGGTGCAGGGACAGGTAGTGATGGCTACTTGTGGACATGTGTGGCACTTGTGGTGAGACAAAAAAACACTGCTAGCCGGATCATGGCAAGTGCCGCATATGTCCGCAAGTCCCATACTGAACGAATGAGGCCGAACACAGTGTTGCCGTAAGTGATCTGTTACGTGGAAGATGCAGAAAAACTGCTGGATCTGCCGCAAATGGCAAAAATTGCTGATGTCAAAGTAGCCTAAGTCACTGCCGACAGTATCTGCATTAGTCATACCAATGGGGAAGGCAGCACGAAAAGTGCCTAGGGCAGCAGAAACTCTAAATACGGCCCTGGCCGCGACCAATGAATAACCGAGACAGACAGACAGACAGAGACGGAAGTGACCCTTAGACAATTATATAGTAGGATAAAAACATATTTGGAGTCACAGCGTCCGTAAAAGTCCGTTCTCTGAAATGGTAAAATGAATTACTGTAACCAACTCAGTAAACGCCATGATTACAAATGAAACATTGCAATACAAAGATTTCAAACTGTCGTATCCCACAAAAAGTGTTAGGGTACCGTCACATTAAGCGACGCTGCAGCGATAGCGACAGCAATGCCGATCGCTGCAGCGTCGCTGTGTGGTCGCTGGAGAGCTGTCACACAGACCGCTCTCCAGCGACCAGCGATGCCGAGGTCCCCGGGTAACCAGGGTAAACATCGGGTTGCTAAGCGCAGGGCCGCGCTTAGTAACCCGATGTTTACCCTGGTTACCAGCGTAAAAGTTAAAAAAACAAACAGTACATGCTCACCTGCGCGTCCCCCAGCCTCTGCATCCTGACGCTGACTGAGCTCCGGCCCTAACAGCAGAGCGGTGACGTCACCGCTGTGCTTTCACTTTCAGTTTAGGGCCGGCGCTTTAGTGTCAGGAAGCAGAGGCTGGGAGACGCGCTGGTGAGTATGTGCTGTTTGTTTTTTTAACTTTTACGCTGGTAACCAGGGTAAACATCGGGTTACTAAGCGCGGCCCTGCGCTTAGTAACCCGATGTTTACCCTGGTTACCAGTGTAAAATATCGCTGGTATCGTCGCTTTTGCTGTCAAACACGGCGATACACGGCGACCTAGCGACCAAATAATGTGCAGACCTTCTAGCAGCGACCAGCAATTTCACAGCGGGATCCAGATCGCTGCTGCGTGTCAAATACAGCGATATCGCCATCCAGGTCGCTGCAACGTCACGGATTGCTGGCGATATCGCCTAGTGTGACGGTACCTTTAGTCAGCCGGCCATCCCGAAAACAGGCCCTCACACAAGTCCATTGACTGGAAAATAAAAAGGCTATAGGATTCAGAAAATAGTGGCACAAACCAAATTTATTTTATATATATATATATATATATATATATTTTTTACAAACTTTTTCACCACTTAAGTAAAACAACAAACTTACCTATTTGGTATCGCTGTAATCGTACTGAGATAGAAAACCATGTTACCAGGCGATATTTACAGCACAATGAACACTACAAAGGCCAAACCCAAAATGCCACGGCGGGATCAAGTTTTCTTCTTTTTTTTTCCCCCAATTCTAATGCATTTCATAACATTTTTACCATTTTCAGTAAATTATATGATTAAATGAATGGTGTCATTCGAAACATCAATTCGTTCTTCAAAAAAATCCGCCCCATACAGGTGGGTTGGTTGATAATAAAGTTATGACTCTTGGCCGAAGTTGAAGGGGGGGAAAAAAAAAACCAGAAGAGCAAAAATGAAAAATGTGCTCCCCAGGAGTGAAGGGAGCTTACCGGCCGGTCTGTGACGAGGGAACCCCACTAAAAAGGAGCTGATTGGTGCCGCTCTGCCGCGGGCAGCATAGATCCGACGCTGGCGCCTCTACTGTGAAATGCTGCCATGGTTGGAAGCAAACAGTGTGTGAGGAATCAGCGCGGTCATTAGTGACTGGTAGGCCCCATCATCACAAGGGCCGGCTCACACATAGCAAGTCCCAACAATGGCAGGTATTCGGTCTGGAATGTAATCTTTCACAATAAAGACCCGTCTCCTAGGGTTGTGTAAGGAAGTGACAGGTAAAGCCTCCGGCCATGTTTACACGGGCCGGGGATGTTTCAAAGAATCGGAGGCTGAATTTTGCTGCCACACATTTGTCGCCCGCTCGTCATCTCATTTTTTTCCCCACGCGTATTAAGTAGAAAATACTTGATTTATTTGCATTATAGAAAAAATGTCCACAGGTGCTGTGAGGGTGCACACGGCCTTGGTGAGGGGGTCCTGTAATCAAAGCGTCTCACATGGTCACAGAATGTCTATAATCGGTGGGCTGTAACTGCTAGGACCCTCACAACTACAAGACCGGGGGTCCCTGTGTGAGCACAGCAGTATGGGTTTGGTGAAGATGGTGGAGCACTGTACTTGGCCCTCCACTGATCAGACCCTTGGGTCCTTTATCAGAACCCCCTTTAAGCCTGCGCAGTGCCGGGGCCATAACCCCCCAGTGATGATGGGAAAGTTACGGTATTTGTTTCATCACTTTCCTGTAGCTGGACTTGATGGGTTAATTTAGGGAAATAAATACAAATTCTTTGCTCTTAAAAGAGAAACTTTCTGATTGTTCCGATAAAAAAAAAAAAGAACAATAATTTTGATTGGGGGAAAAAAACTTGCAATCCTGGCGTTCGCGTTGCTTGGTCATTTTCTTGTTTGAGCCATTTGTGATGTACATGGCCGGACATTTGTCTGAACTCGTGCCATGTAATACATCCTGGGGGGCTGCAGCATCCGCTAATATCACAGGTTTTATCGACGGCTAGGCTTCTATAAGGGGCAGGTTCACACAAGTGTATAACCAATCATTCAGAGATTCAGCCAGAAGAGTGCAATGATTTTCTTTCTCGCCGGTCATCTGTATATAATCAGCTTTTTACAGCAGCTGTTAATCATACACACGAGCATTTACACTTTCCTGTTATAGTGCTGCGATGGATCCTCAAACATTGGATGCAATACTGTGGCTCTGTATGGCAGCTGCTTTTTTTTTTATTTATTTTTTGCAAACCCATGAATGTGAATGGCGTTACCGTATGGGCGTAATACTGGCAGATTACATACTACAGTATACTGAGAATGGAAGACACCGGATCTGTACGTTGCGTCTATGTGCAACTGGAACATGGTTTGTTTAAAGGTGTTTTCCCACATGGTCGTGCTTGCTCCATTCAGCGTCCGTGCCACTGACGGACGGCCTTGTCTGCAGTTGAATGCACTGTTTCATCCTGGATTCTTGTACCCTGAGGAAGCGTCATGGCTGCTCTGGAGCTGCAAGCAGTAATAAGGTTGCTTGTGTATTTCAAGAATTTCTTTTGAAGTTTTTTTACGTTCTATTGATGTAAAGGGCTAAAATAGGTGGTTTATGCCGCACAGGGCTGCCGCCAATACTGCTTATATTAGGATGGGTTAGAGAGGAGTTGTATACGGTTTTCTTTTACTATATGAAATAAGGTCTGTGTGAAGACATGGTCCCACCTGTGGGGTCACACTTATCTCCAGCATGGTGGTCCCTCAACCTGGTGAGACTGAGCGCAATCTGTCATATCCAGAGGGAGGCTGAATTAGGAGGTGGCCACACATGTATGGAGTTACCCGGACATCCTAGCTGGCATGGCCACCTCTGACTGGGTGCCGTAGCCCACTGCCTCCTCATTGTCCCAGTGTCATATACTGAATGTAATGCCCCACTAAAAAGGTGTGAGTGCCAAGAATGTGCCCAATCAGTGCTTCATAATGCTGCTGCTTAGCTCGGCTAATCAACTGGTTTACTGCCTTATGTAGGATAAGACCTGGCAGCGCTTATTTCCCAGGATTGGGGTGTGCTAATGCCCCTTTCACACATCAGTTTTTTGCCGTCAGGCACAATCCAGCGAGTTTTGAAAAAAAACGGATCCTGCAAAAGTTGCCGCCGGATGTTTTTTCCTCATAGACTTGTATTAGCGACGGATGGCCTCACATTTCATCTATTTTCCACCGGATCCGTTGAAAATTCATTTTCCGGTGGCCGGAGAAAACGGACATAGGAACATTTCTTGTGTCCGTCGAAAAAACTGACAGCGCCGGATCCATCGCCATTCTTCATTTGCTGTAATGGAATCCAGCTACGCATTCCGTTTTTTAAAACTAAGCATGCATTTTCCATTCTCTCTCCCAATCGGCTAGTCGGATACAGGTAAAAACCGGATCCGTCACATCAGTTTTTCACAATCTACGACGGATCCATTTTTTCAAAATTCGCAGGATTGAGCCTCACGGCAAAAACCTGATGTGTGATAGTAGCCTTATATTCTGCAATCCTGACATTTGATAGCCCTAATAATTTACATGGTCGTACTTTACCAATATTAAAGGGGTTTTCCGGTAGCTCCATGTTGATAACCACATTGGCTGTTATTTGCTCTGGTGGCGGCTGGATATAAACACATGGAATAAAGCTGCACATCTCGTCTCCATTCACTGTGCAGCCGCCTGGTACTGCAGAGCAATTCTTATTGTGGAGAATAGGTCAGTATGGAGTGTCCGGGCAGCGGCTATGTACAAGAATCCATCGCCGGTTGCTACTCATTGTATGGAGAGTCGCTCTGCAGCTCTCTTCCCCCGTTTTCAGCAGATCATTGGGGGGGGTACCAGTCTCATATTGATGATTTATCCTGTAGATACGTGATCAATAAGTGTAATGTCCATGTACCCATACATTTCTAGGAGGGGTAGTAGAGGAACAGCTCAATGTAGAGCTCTAAAGACAAAGCTGAATTGTTACTTCATGAGAAGTTCCGCTATTTATTACTGCTGTATCAGAAGGGACAGGCGCCTAAAATCACAGTGATCGGGAAAACCATCAATTCCTGGTCTGTCCCACCTCACCACATTTTCAGAATTGGGCATTGTCAATATGATTACATCCAAATGATGGACGTCTACTACAGTATGTGTCCTTGGGTGTAAGATGGCCACAGTCAGCTGGTGGCCTGGCTCCAGGAGAACAGTGTGGTTGGCAGTCTGAAATCGACATTTCTCCCGAGCAACAGTCGGCCAGCGCCCCCATACATATTAGACCTTGGCCAAATCTGTTGCTATCGGCCTGTTCAGCCAACGTTAGTCTGTGCATGGGGTTATTAAGAATATGTGCGCATGTTAAGTATTTGCTGCAGACATTTTTGCATCAAAAACTTGTCTTTTGGCAGGAAAAACACATGTTTTTGTGTGCATTTTTTATGCATTTTTCTCATTCCTCAGATTAGTGAAAAGTGCTGAAAAAATCGATATGCTGCCTATCTGAAACTGCGTCAAATCTGCAAAGAAGAAGAAATAAGCAGCATGTGCATGAGATTTCAGAAATCTTTCACTTTGCTGGGACTGAAGGTTTTTCACAGATTAAAGGCAGTGAAAATAAGAAGTGTGAACATACCCTAAAGCCCCCACGCACATTAGATGACTGTTGGCAGAGAAAGCTGCCAGCCGGCCCGTCGTTCAGCCATGTCTTCCATACACAGGAACGTGTTCTCTGTGAGAGCTGCTGCCAGACATTAGACTCGGCCGATCCCATCGATATCTGTATGTTTGGCCATCAAACCAAAAGTTTTTTTTGTTTTTTTTTTTTGCGATTCCTTCTGTCTGACTGTGGTAATGCCATTTTCCTGATAATGAATTGAAAGTGCATGAAGTTGTCATCACGTAAGACTTTAACTTTACCAAAATGCTTTAGAATATAGGTCGCTTAATTAAAGAAAACTGACTGCCAAAAGTTTTGCATACACTATTTATTGAGCACAACATTCAATATTATAATGTTATAACTTAGTATTTGTAGCATAATCTCTTGCTTTAATTACTGCACCACACCAATGGGGCATTGAAGCCACTCGGGTATTCAAGACATCCTGAGGGATGTAGCTCTATTCCATTTGCAAATCTGAAAACAATTCATCTTTATTGCTATTGGTGCGGGCCCCATCTCGTCACCCTAACTCATCCCAAAGGTTCTCTATATGGGTTTAACACTAGAACTCCCGGAGGGGTCATTTTAACCCTTTTGCTATTTTTTTCCTATAATTTCTAACATTTTAACAAATGAGTTCTGAGTTTTTGTGACTTTTATTTATTCATGGTAGTGTATTTTTAGGAAACAAAAATGAATTGAAGCTTTTTCAGGGGCCCGGATTTTACAATTCATACCTAAGTACTGAAGGGGTTAATTTGACCCCATACATAAAAGTAGTAGTAGGCAAGTCTCCTAATAACAAATACATATGAGACTGCTCTGATGAAGAATGGTGACATCACTCTTACAGTTTACCAAAGTAAGACAAATAAGAATGTCATTTTGCTCAGTATTCTTCACCCAGATGTAGCAGTTGGACAGCGGCATTTAACTAGTTAATAGGCGCCGACGGGTCGCGATTCCACCTGCGCTTATTGCGGGCACATGTCAGCTGTTCAAAACAGCTGCCATGTCCCAGCTTTGATGCGGGCTCCCCTCAAAGCAGGGGTTCTGCCATCTGACGTACTATTCCGTCCAATGGCAGAAAGGGGTTAAAGCTGGTGTCAGTATCTTTCTATTTACTATGACTTCAACCTAAACTAGGTGTGACTCCACTGCCTTGCTCTAGAATGGTGGCCTCACATTCCCTGTACTGTGGGTGGCCTGACTTACCGACAAGACATGTTGTATTCAATAATTCTCTGAATTCAGAATACAAAAATGTCACCGCCTCTAAATAGCGTAAGTGTCCCTACGCCATTTGGCCTTTGTAGAGCTTGGCTGCACCCATCTCTCCCCGCACACCAGCCATCGGCGGACTTTTCTTGTCTTCAACCAGCTGAGAGGAGAAAGCTGCTCCAGATGTGTCATCTTCCCTGAAAACGAAATTATCAGACAATGAAATTCTAACGGCATAATCCCTCTGTCTCCTGACATTATGTCGGGGCATAGAAGTGTGGCCACGCCAAAATCGGCAGGTTCACCCAAACGTCATGTAGGGTGTATTGGGGCATTTTGGTGTTGCCTTTTTTCAGATGAAAATTGTGTGCAGAAAGTAAAATGTGGAATTTGTCGTTACTTGCTTATTCCTTTTCATGCTCACGCTGAACTGGAAATGCAAGGGTTCACAGAGGTGAAGTGGAGACAATGAGGAAGCTGTTCAGATTCTCATTTTTAACTGGTAACTGTGCGCACTGTCATTTATGGTGTTCTAAGCCCGAAGATCTCCATGGGACTTGCCGACTTATTACTGTGGGGGGGAGGGGGCACGGGGGGGGGGGGTAGGTGCCCTGACTCTCCCCTTGCTCCCCTTAGCTAAAGAAAACTGATTTCAGCTGGATCCTTTTTTTTTTTTTTTTTTTTAACATTGAAGTCTATGGAAAACAGACCTGATAAATAGCCATCCTTTTTCTTCCATTTGAAACTGATCCAGTAAGCAAAAAAATGGATCCTTTTAAAATGAGAAGATCCGGATGGCTAATTAACAGGCGCGTTTTCCCTAGACTTCAATGATAACTGATTTCAACTGGATCCTTTTTTTTTTTTATCATTGAAGTCTAGGGAAAACGCGCCTGTTAATTAGCCATCCGGATCTTCTCATTTTAAAAGGATCCATTTTTTTGCTTACTGGATCAGTTTCAAATGGAAGAAAAAGGATGGCTATTTATCAGGTCTGTTTTCCATAGACTTCAATGATAAAAAAAAAAAAAAGGATACAGTTGAAATCAGTTTTCTTTAGCCGGACAAAAAAATGTTATGTCAACTTTTTTATTCAGCGGATTGCTGCTGGACGGATGATTACTGGACATGTTGTAAGCATAGCCTTTGGGTATGCTGACACAAACATATTTTCGGTCTGGATACTGTCCATTTAGAAGACGGTCCTCATATGTACAGCATTCAGCACACAGACCAATGTTAGTGAATAGATGCGTTCACATATGATTTTATACCCGGACCTTCTGTCTGTGGAAAAAACTGCAGCATTCGCCAGTCTGATCTGTTTGTCAGATGAGATTCTCCTATAGATTTCAGTGGGTGTGCAAAAAAAAAAAAACCCATGCCAGGACTAAAGTTTTGCAATTTATATTTTCTTACATGAAAATCACGTATAAAACACTGATGGTAAAAACTGACACATGGACCAACACTGATGAAACGCTCATCCAAAATACCGATGACCAATAGTCTCCTGTTTTTACTCATGATAAAAATCAGACATCTGAATGAGGCCTGAGGTGTATGACACGGTAGCCTAATTGGATGTTCGGTACCTTCACTTTAATGCCTACACCGGTACCACTCACTTGATTGCTACAGTCAGTGTTAGGCCTCATACATGCGGCTGTATTAACCTCCTTTTTGCATTGAGCTGTTAATGGTGCTACCTTAGATTTCATTGAGGCCTCAGCTGTGCCTCCATACAGCGCCAATTTCATACCAAGTTTATTTTCCTGTAAAGAATAGTAATAACGGTCCTAGGAGCGCTGGAAATGAGACCAAAACAAGGATTTTAGTGTTGAACCACCGCGTTTCAGGTGGATGAAGACGGTTTAACCGTTGAAACGCGGTGGTTCAACACTAAAATCCTTATTTTGGTCTCATTTCCAGCGCTCCTAGGACCGTTATTACTATTCTTTACTGCATTTTGTATCCTCTTAGAAGGTTAACGGCTGGAGCTGCGGTGGACCCTTTGCTTTTAATTTTAACTGTGACCCCCACAGCGCTCCCCAGTGACCGCTTTCTTTTCCCTTGAATTTCAAGTTTATTTTCCTGTCAGATTTTGTCTGAATTTGACATGATGGGTTCCTTAGGAAGTCCTACTGAAGTATATGCAAAATGCCTGTTGATTGAGGAAGGAGACCATAACGCTCCCTATTGGAAGCCAAATCAGATATCATACTTTGCCCTGATGAAAGGCAATACCCCGAAATACAGTGTTTGAAAATTGCGATTCTGGTTTGGCTTTTATCTTAAGTAATAATGCAAGACTTGTTAAAGGGTCTGTATTGACTTTTAGGATTGCTACCCCCAATAGGAAGCACTAGAGGTCTAGTCCCCTTCCTCTCTGAAGAGGCAGTTTGCATGTTTCATTTCTCAGAGGAGCATTGCCTGACTTATAAGCCTGCTCACACTGGCATGCCAGGCTAGTCACTCTTCCACAAGGAGAAACGTTACCCCTGAAGTATAGTCACTTGAAAACAAGGACTGTCGTGGTCCCCTTGGTGGTGCAGTGTACAGACTTCTATCACCTGACCGTGTCTATCTTGCTATTACAGGTAACGGATTACAGCCTCCATATGTTTTGGACGGACATGTAAGTTCACACATGCAGCTGCGTGTGGAGACTGTAATGCACCGTGGTGTCCTGACAGGGCTGTGTCACCATTTTGTCCACAGTTGGCGCTGTATGTGTGGCCTATTCTACCCTCGTAGCAGTGCTGTAATGGCAGAAAAGCTCAATCTACGACTTTTTATGTGTAATCTGACAGAAAACACCTACCGTATATATCCTTACTTCAAGACTCAGGCACAGCGATGGGTGCCATTATATTGCTTCATACACAGTGGCCTGAGAACGCTGACCCTGTATGTAGCATTACATAATATTTTTCTGCTTTCATTCTGGTCAAGGACTTTTCAGATGAACATATTAAATGTCTGTATGAAAAATGGAAAGCACAATGAGCAATGCAAGTCAGTGTGCTAGTTCACATGAAGGTTTTCACACATGGACCGATGAAGGCAGTGGGGGTGCAGAACTGAGACAATCTGGAGTCTTTCTTCTGTGCCCGATATACATCACTTTGAGTGTAATGGGGTCTGTCAGATTTCTGAACCCTTCAGAATATATTGGTGGCACAAAGCTTGTGACTGGTGAACATCACTTTGTGCACAGTGTGGAGCAGGGCATGATTGTACATTGTCTGACCTACCAGCTGATGCCTCATAAGGCAGCCTCCTGGCATTATTACAGGGTGTGGTTTCCTTTCCTCTCATGTCACTGTGTGTTCTGCAAACATTACTTCCCTATTGAGAGACGTCAGTGGTGAACGAGGCCTTGTTGTAAGTTCCAGATTTTTTCTGTAGCTTTTTAGAACCATTTATTAGAAAGGCCACCTAAAAAGGGAACAGCCTTGTCAAATGAGAACACAAAAATGAAAATAGCCATGTTGTGCAAAAGCTTCTCCCTAGTAGCCCACTATTTGTATTTGACACTTGGGGGAAAAAGTGGTTCAATAGGTTGCGGAACTAATCTAATTGACATCCGCCTCTCCATAGCGATCCCTTGGGGTCTGACTCTCAGGGCCCCATAGTAATTATTGTACACCCGTCACAGGATCGTACATTTTATGGCGGCTGTGCGTGGTTCTGCCACTCTGTAGCATGGTCCCACTAGGGTACGTTCACAGAGTTGTATGAAGCGAGTTCTCTCTAAAATCCTCCTCAAAAATGCTTCAAAAACTCATGCAAAACTTGCCACGTTCATTTCTATAGGAAATTTCATGTTTATAGTAGGAGTTTTTGAGAGGTTTTGAAAAATGCAGAGTGGAATAAAAAGTGCATGTGAGTTCTTTGTAGAGGATACTGAAGAAAACTCCCAACAAAGGCTTTAAGCTGTCTATATGGGCATTCAGGTCATAGAAAGTTAAATAAAATGTAAATGAGCTGATAAGATCCATGGGCCGGACGTAGATCTCCCTGAGAACCTGCCTCCAGAGCTAATTATAAATGAAATGGGGCACTCTGCAGTGCAATCAGGAGAGCAGACTGTCAGTCAATACATGTCTCACACTAGTAATGCCCTCTGTCATATAAAATAAGCCCTGGTAGGCAGATTCTCGGGGAGATCTATGTCCAGCCCGTAGACCTCAACTAATTTACATATAAGGAAAAAAAAATGCAGCGCATATATCTAGGTATCATTGTATTCAGCTTCCTATGACCTATGGTACTTGCCCATATAGACTGCTTAGGAGGGTTGATCTCACTGACAGACCCCCTTTATAAGTGAAGGGGGACTGAGCGGCAATACTAGGCTGCTAGGCACAGATGCTTCCAGATGTAAAACCTTGGGCCCCTAAATACAGCAAATGAATGGGGGTGCAAAGAAGTACAAGTACCAGAAGACGCCTCTGCCTTCATGAGATACCTTCACACTTGTTTATATTTTGGGTCACGCATACTTTCTTCCTATAGGGAAGGTCAGGCTGTGCTTTTGGTAAAAAAAAACAAAAAACAACAAAATAATTACATTTTGTATTTCAGAATTGTAATTTTATTTCCAGCTAAATTGCAGCGTTCATTGTTGACAAAAGCTGCATTTTTTTTTTTTTATAAAAACACTAGAAAGCGGGTAAATGCACACGTCGGGTATGTAATGTGTATGGCATCGGCAGCGCACAGAGAATGCAGATTGTAACGCCTCATTAGCCATGTACACTAGAAACGTCCTCTTTGCGTTGCTGAAGATTTGTGTATCAGATGGCCCGTGGCGCAGATATTGATACCTGCAGTATGTGGATATTGCGGCTTTCACTCTGCACAGTGCACGCTGAACATCTGCATGTAACACAATGGATGTAGCTTCTATTGCTCCGACGTGTAACGTAGCAATGTACCAAGATCGTTCACATCACTCCCTGCCATCTACAAGCTCATTGCCATGTAGCATAACATTCATTCATGTTTTTTCCTCTTTCACCAGGAATGAATGAATGTTGCATTTGTTGTGGCGTAGGAGGGGTTAACACTTAACACAGCCACTCTAGGGAGGTCGGTTCAGAGAAGTTCATGAAAATTGCCTGAAATGGTAAAAAACGTGAAGCAGGAAGTGTCAGCCATGAGAGCAGTCGGCCCCCCACTAAACATCTGCTCCCTATCCCTGATGGAACATGTCTATATGAAGCCGTTGTGCAATGTCAGGCAGTTTACAGGCGCCAACATGAACTTTATTCAGCATTTCCAGGATTCTCAGAGGCCGCTCGCAGTGTCTCCAGGGCCACCGTCTTCTAGAGCACATTCCCCCCCGTTATCGGTGCTTGTGATTGTGGACATCAAAGGAAAAGCAATGGAGGGGTAGTACCCCAACCCCCAAAATATTACATCCAACCACTATCCAAAAATGTTCCCCCTCACACTCCTTCCTGCCGGTGGGAGATCTGCATTACATGTTTATAGTATAATATTCCTCCAGAAATATTGGAGCGGATGACAGTCCACAGGATGCCCATTATGGTGTGGAAACCACAGATATTCACAAATTACACAGTGCATGGGGTAAAATCTATGGCTAAATCTGCATGTAATGTGAATTTTACACTAGCCACAATGCGTAGCAGTAATTTTCCACAGCTTCTAGACTATGGCTATGTGCACACGTGGGAAAAGAGGTGCAGAATTTTCTGCACAAAATCTGCATCTCCTGGCAGAATCCGCAGCCGCGGATTTGCCGTGGTTTTTATGCGGATTTTGTGCGGAATTGATGTGGATTTTCTGTGGTTTTTGCCACTGCGGATTTTTATCATGGAGGGGTGCAGAAACGCTGCAGATCCGCACAAAAGAAGTGACATGCACTTTGAAATCCGCAGCAGTTCCGCACTGATTTTTCCGCACAGCTTTTTTTTTTTTATCCCATTGAATAACATTACTGTACATCACAGTGCGGATCTGCAGCGTTTCTGCGCAGAAAAATCTGCGGATCCGCATCAAATCCACATCGTGTGCACACAGCCTTAACCCTATGTAGCACCTTGTGCTGGTCCCTTCTGACGAAGAACCCTGTGCACTGAGCTGTCACTATATTATAGGCGCCGCGTGCTTCCTGTGCCTGTGATCATTCCTGGCCAGAGAAATGACGCTACATGCTGTCACTCTACGGTGTCCATCATAGGTATCTGATTAACCAATATGTCATTAGTGTCCATAGCTTTTCATGACGTTGCATGCATGCCTGTATGTGCTATGGATGACTGTGGTGCTGAGCTAACAATGGATTTGTTAAATGGATCTTATATTAATCAATGGGTGACGCCACTGTTAGGGCTTCATAATATACTCTATCATGGTGTGGAGCACACTCAGGAGCTGAGCCCGCTCCACACAGTACGTGCCAGCTATGTTATACTGGTGGCATTGGCCTGAAACAGCAGCGATTGGAGCCAGGGTCAACGATTGCTGCTGTTTAGAAACTTGAAGGGGTTTTCTGGGAACACATTTGTAAAACATTGTAAATGCCATCAGAAGTAAAAAAAAACTTGATTTGTTTCCTGTTAAAAACTCTGCTGTTTCTGACAGGGCTGTGGAGTCTGTGTCCGTTTTGTTGAAGTCTGTATAGAAAAGACTACTCCGACTCCTAAAATATATAGTAAATTGGTACAGTAGTAAAATGCAGGATGTGCTGTAACTGTTTTCATAATTTGGGAAACTTATGAAATATCCTATAAATGTCTCTGTTCCTGATCTAAGGATCTCGGCTTTAAGTAGAGATGAATCTGTGCTGCACTTTATGCCCATGCTTAGTAGTGAGGCTGTGCTGTGGGGTCAGGAGCCAGGGACATGTCCTATAAATGCCTGTTCTGTCTCTGATCTCGCTTGGGTTTTAGTAGAGATTAATCTGTGCTGCACTTTGTCCATGCTCAGTAGAGAGGCAGAGCTGTGGGGTCAGGAGTCGGAGAAATATCGTATAAATGCCTGTTCTGTCTCTGGTCTCGGCTTTTAGTAGAGATTAATCTGTGCTGCACTTTGTGTCCATGCTTAGTAGTGAGGCAGGGCTGTGGGATCAGAGTCAGGGAAATTGAGGAGTTGGAAGTTTGGCTTTCCAACTTCATAGCCTTGGTTTGTGAGCTGTCAGGTATAGATGGGACCTCCAGCTCTTGACTTCGTGTGACAGTCCATTGAAAGCCCAGAGTACAGAGATTTCCTCAGCCAGCAGGCCTGCAGTGAGCTTGGGGCGGTGGTGCTGTGGGGGGGGGTGAGCCTCTCCCAGTTTTTACAAGTAGGAGAGCACATTCAGGCTGCACATGGAAGTAATCTTATCTACTTGTCTGTCTGAAATGATGAGTCCTCCAATGTACATGTCACACTCCCCAATAATCACCCAAATCTGCCACCTTAAGGGTATGTGCACACGTCAGGATTTCTTGCAGAAATTTCCTGAAGAAAACCGGAAATTTTCTGCAAGAAACCCGCATTTTTCTTTTTGCGTTTTTTTCCCTGGTTTTTTCGCGTTTTTTTTAACATTTTGCGAGCGTAATTAGCTTGCAGAATGCTAAAGTTTTCCAAGCGATCTGTAGCATCGCTTGGAAAACTGACTGACAGGTTGGTCACACTTGTCAAACATCGTGTTTGACAAGTGTGACCAACTTTTTACTATAGATGCTGCTTATGCAGCATCAATAGTAAAAAGATATCATGTTCAAAATAATTTAAAAAATGGTTATACTCCCCTCTGCAGACAGCCGATCTCCTCAGCGGCGTCCGTTCCTATAGATGGTGTGTGCAGGACCTTCCATGACGTCGCGGTCACGTGAGCGGTCACATGACCAATCACAAGACCGCGACGTCATCGCAGGTCCTTCACACACACCATCTATTGGAACGGAAGCCAACCGCACATGATCTGCTTACTTCCCGCATGGTGTGCACAGCCCCGTGCGGGAAGTAAGCAGATCAATGCATTCCTAGGTGTGCGGAACCCCGCAATTCCGCAAATTTAATGAACATGTTGCTTTTTTTTTCCGCAATGCGATTTTTTTCGCGGAAAAAAATGCAATATTTGCACAAGAAATGCGGAATACACTGTAAATAATAGGAGGCATATGTAAGCGTTTTTTTCGCGTTTTTATAGCGAAAAAACGAGAAAAATACAGTATTTTTTGCGTTTTTTCGCTATAAAAACGTGATAAAAACGCGAAAAAACCGCTTATCATGCAGATTATGTGCGGTTGGTACCCAGGGTGGAGGAGAGGAGACTCTCCTCCACGGACTGGGCACCATATAATTGGTAAAAAAAAAAAAAGAATTAAAATAAAAAATAGTCATATACTCACCCTCTGATGGCCCCCGGAGTCTTCCCGCCTCTCTGGTGCACGCTGCCGCTTCCGTTCCAATAGATGGTGTGTGTGAAGGACCTGCGATGACGTCGCGGTCTTGTGATTGGTCGCGTGACCGCTCACATGACCGCGACGTCATGGAAGGTCCTGCACACACCATCTATAGGAACGGACGCCGCTGAGGAGATCGGCTGTCTGCAGAGGGTGAGTATAACCATTTTTTTATTATTTTTAACATGATATCTTTTTACTATTGATGCTGCATAAGCAGCATCTATAGTAAAAAGTTGGTCACACTTGTCAAACACTGTTTGACAAGTGTGACCAACCTGTCAGTCAGTTTTCCAAGCGATGCTACAGATCGCTTGGAAAACTTTAGCATTCTGCAAGCTAATTACGCTCGCAAAATGCTAAAAAAAAACGCAAAAAAAAAAAATGCGGATTTCTTGCAGAAAATTTCCGGTTTTCTTCAGGAAATTTCTGCAAGAAATCCTGACGTGTGCACATACCCCTAAGGTGTAGCAGCACCCTTAAAGCAAGCATTCATTTCTTCCTTACTTCTCTCCACATAATCAAGCTTAGCGCTTGGATTGGTGTAAAGTAAGTCTGTCGGCTATCAGTCCAAACTATAACTTGTCCTGCATAAAAAAGGCAGCCTTGATAGTACTATGTCTATGGAAAAGTAAAAATAAATGGGTCTTGGTAGAAAAGGAGGAAAAGAAATTCACCAAAACAAAACTTTGTCTGCATCCATAAGGGGATGAATGTGCTCTATACGTTGCAGAGAACCTGCAGTCTATACTTGCCTGTACTGTCGATACCCCTCTGCGGATTTCCCCATTTGCGATGGAAAGAATGAAGTCGTCAGTGTTGGCACTGGGCAAGTATGGATAATATGCATTTGTTGTGATCTCGAGCATTATACCTCCGCGCCAAGTATTTGGCCTCAATACTGTAAAACATATCCTATGCCCCATACAACGGCCACAAATGCAAACCCCTAAAGATGGTTCATGTCCTGTAGAAATTACATTTGCTACTGTAAGGTCATTGACGGAGGCCCGGCCGCCGTGATGATT
This sequence comes from Ranitomeya variabilis, assembly GCF_051348905.1. Lineage (NCBI taxonomy): Eukaryota > Metazoa > Chordata > Amphibia > Anura > Dendrobatidae > Ranitomeya > Ranitomeya variabilis. Next base: position 181,819,791 of record NC_135234.1, read on the forward strand.
GCCCATGTGATACTTACCGGTGGGCTTATGCACTGGCAGGTAGTGTAGTTCTAATCCTACTATCTGACTGCTGGCTGAGGAGCACCCTTCCTCCTCCTCACTCCCTCCATGTGCGATTTTAGACCCCCCACTGTTTGAGCGACAGTTATGGCACATGCTTACACGAGCATATTGTGCTAAGAAAAGCATGTGCTATGGATTGAAACCATGTAGGGAAGGCGGGAATGTAGGAGAGAAGGCGACTTGGGTTTCCTTGAATTCAGAGATGTCTTCAGTAGGATTGCCCGCAGGCTTGGTGGAGACGTAGCTGTTCCTTGCCAAAACATGGGATTTTTACAGCAGATCTGGACTGCACATTCTAGATTATAGTAGATACTGGATCTGCTGTATGGAAATGACTGAAATCAAATCCCCATGAATTACACATTGTAATGTATGGATGGAATGTGTGTAGACATTGCTTTACTTATCCTGTACTGAGCCTGGGGTACCTGGTATGATCTACAGCTGCATTCACAATTAGGCAGGCTTCACAGCAGAAATCACCCAGTATTCCTTACACTACTCAACACTTTTTGTAACAAACTGTCTCACTGCATTTAAAGGGAATTTGTCACCAGGTTTTTGCTGCCCCATGTTAGAACATCAGGTACCCTGATTCCAGCAGTTTGTCACTTACTGGGTTGCTTGCTGTTGTTTTGATAAAATCTGTGTTTTATCTGTTACAGATCTAGCAGTTCTCTGTATAACCTCGCCCACACCACTGATTGGCAGTTTTCAGTCTACACTGTGCATAGGCAGAAAGCTGCCAATCAGTGCTGGGGGCAGCTTTAGACAGAGCTCATGAGTATGGATGACTATTTGTCTGTAGCTTTACTAGTCCTCATGACTACCTGCTTTGCTGACAAAACAGTAATCTTATCAAAACTTCAGCAAGCAGCCCAATAAGTGACACATCACTGGAATCCATTTCTGTATCTCTCCATTATTCTGCTCTGATTAGGTGGCGAAAACCTACTGCCAGATTCCCTTTAGTGGTTTTAGGTGTGTTCTGTACAGCATCCTTGTTCATTGTTTCCAATGAACTGTAACCGGAACGATGGAATGTAATACAGGTTATATCGGGTGATCAGTGCAGGATGCACAGAGAAATTTTGTAAGCGTCCTTTGTGTGGATTTCTTCAAAATGCTTCAGTCCAAAACACCTGAGCACAAAAAAAGCAAGAGAAACTTCACAAAAAAAAGTGAAACTTTCAGACAAAAAGAATGACACCAGCCATTTCAGATGTAAGTGAACAGAACAGTTCACATGAGCAACTTTTCTCCCAGGAAAGTAATCAGTGTCCACTAATTTCATATATTTAGCAGACCATAGAGTGCCCACTCCATTTGGGGCATCAGTGCAGCTACATTGCCCAAGTGGGCTCTTCAATTTGTGGTCGTGACCAGCCGACCATTCACAGCCTAAGGCCACATTCACACATTAGTATCTGTAAGCCACAACCAGGAGTGGAGCAATCTGAAAAGGTGCAGCAGGAACACGTCACCACTTCTGCATTTTTAACTGTTTGTTTTGCATAATTGTGAGAACATTGATGAGAACCTGATACCAATGGCAGACCTCTTGGATTTTCAAAGAGGCCAAATTGTTGGTGCTCGTATGGCAGGCGCTAGTGTGACAGAAAGTGCCCGAATGCTTGGCGTGTCAAGAGGTACTGTCTCCAAAGTAATGACTGCGTTTGAAAGAGAAGGAAAAACGTCCGCAGCAAAGCACAGGTCCGGCCGAAAGTCAAAGTTGACTGAGAGAGACCGTCAGACTCTAAAGCGAATTGTGAGAGAGGATCGCAAGACCACAGCTCCGAAAATCACTGCTGAGCTCAATGAACGCCTACAGAACCCAGTTTCCATGAAAACTGTTCGTCGGGAGCTGCACAAATCTGGATTCCATGGAAGAGCTGCAATTAGAAAACCGCTGCTCTCAATGACAAATGTTTCCAAGCGTTTAGAGTGGTGTAGAAACCTCCAGAATTGGTCCCTTGAGCAGTGGAAACATGTGATATTCTCAGACGAATCATCGTTTACACTATTTCCGACCTCCGGCAGAGTGTACGTTTGGAGACAACCGAAAGAAGCATTCCATCCAGACTGCCTTCTCCCAACCGTAAAACATGGCGGAGGTTATGTGATGATCTGGGGTGCTATTTTGTGGAGATCCGACGGGCCAATGATATCCCTTCATGGAAGAATTAACAGCCGAGATTATTTGTGCATTTTGGGCGACCAAGTGCATCCAATGGTTCAGGCACTGTTCCCGGAGGGGAACGCCGTCTTTCAGGATGATAATGCACCAATTCATACAGCTAGAATCATCATTAAAGCATGGCACGAGGAACATTCTAATGAAGCTGAGCATCTCATCTGGCCCCCACAATCCCTAGACCTCAACATTATTGAGCATTTATGGTCGATTTTAGATTAAAGACGTCGATTTCTGCCACCATCGTCGCTCAAAGAGCTGGAGGGTGTTTTAACTGCAGAATGGGCTAAAATTCCTTGGAAACAATTTACACATTGTATGAATCCATACCTCGGAGAATTGAGGCTGTAATCGCCGCAAAAGGTGGGCCTACACCATATTAACCCCTTTCTGACATCTGACGTACTATCCCGTCGAGGTGGGGTGGGCCCGTATGACCACCGACGGGATAGTACGTCATACGCGATCGGTCGCGCTCACGGGGGGAGCGCGGCCGATCGCGGCCGGGTGTCAGCTGCCTATCGTAGCTGACATCCGGCACTATGTGCCAGGAGCGGTCACGGACCGCCCCCGGCACATTAACCCCCGGCACACCGCGATCAAACATGATCGCGGTGTACCGGCGGTATAGGGAAGCATCGCGCAGGGAGGGGGCTCCCTGCGGGCTTCCCTGAGACCCCCGGAGCAACGCGATGTGATCGTGTTGCTCCGAGGGTCTCCTACCTCCCTCCTCGCCGCAGGTCCCGGATCCAAGATGGCCGCGGCATCCGGGTCCTGCAGGGAGGGAGGTGGCTTACCGACTGTCTGCTCAGAGCAGACACTTGGTAAGCCTGCAGCCCTGCACAGCAGATCGTCGATCTGACAGAGTGCTGTGCACACTGTCAGATCAATGATCTGTAATGTCCCCCCCTGGGACAAAGTAAAAAAGTAAAAAAAAAAATCCCCACATGTGTGTAAAAAATAAATAAAAAAAATATCCTAAATAAAGAAAAAAATATATATATATTATTCCCATAAATACATTTCTTTAGCTAAATAAAATAAAAAAACAATAAGTACACATATTTAGTATCGCCGCGTCCGTAACGACCCAACCTATAAAACTGCCCCACTAGTTAACCCCTTCAGTAAACACCGTAAGAAAAAAAAAAAAAAAACACGAGGCAAAAAACAACGCTTTATCATACTGCCGAACAAAAAGTGGAATAACACGCGATCAAAAAGACAGATATAAATAACCATGGTACCGCTGAAAACGTCATCTTGTCCCGCAAAAAACGTGCCACCATACAGCATCATCAGCAAAAAAATAAAAAAGTTATAGTCCTGAGAATAAAGCGATACCAAAATAATTATTTTTTCTATAAAATAGTTTTTATCGTATAAAAGCGCCAAAACATAAAAAAATGATATAAATGAGATATCGCTGTAATCGTACGGACCCGACGAATAAAACTGCTTTATCAATTTTACCAAACGCGGAACGGTATAAACGCCTCCCCCAAAAGAAATTCATGAATAGCTGGTTTTTGATCACTCTGCCTCACAAAAATCGGAATAAAAAGCGATCAAAAAATGTCACGTGTCCGAAAATGTTACCAATAAAAACGTCAACGCGTCCCGCAAAAAACAAGATCTCACATGACTCTGTGGACTCAAATATGGAAAAATTACAGCTCTCAAAATGTGGTAACGCAAAAAATATTTTTTGCAATGAAAAGCGTCTTTCAGTGTGTGACGGCTGCCAATCATAAAAATCCGCTAAAAAACCCGCTATAAAAGTAAATCAAACCCCCCTTCATCACCCCCTTAGTTAGGGAAAAATAAAAAAAATAAAAAAATGTATTTCCATTTTCCCATTAGGGCTAGGGCTAGGGCTAGGGTTAGGGCTAGGGCTAGGGTTGGGGCTAGGGTTGGGGCTAGGGTTGGGGCTAGGGTTGGGGCTAGGGTTGGGGCTAGGGTTGGGGCTAGGGTTGGGGCTAGGGTTGGGGCTAGGGTTGGGGCTAGGGTTTGGGGCTAGGGTTGGGGCTAGGGTTGGGGCTAGGGTTAGGGCTAGTGTTACGGCTAGTGTTAGGGCTAGGGTTATTGCTAGGGTTAGGGCTAAAGATAGGGTTAGGGTTTGGATTACATTTACGGTTGGGAATAGGGTTGGGTGTGTCTGGGTTAGAGGAGTGGTTAGGGTTACTGTTGGGATTAGGGTAAGGGGTGTGTTTGGATTAGGGTTTCAGTTATAATTGGGGGGTTTCCACTGTTTAGGCACATCAGGGGCTCTCCAAACGGGACATGGCATCCGATCTGAATTCCAGCCAATTCTGCGTTGAAAAAGGAAAACAGTGCTCCTTCCCTTCAGAGCTCTCCCGTGTGCCCAAACAGGGGTTTACCCCAACATATGGGGTATCAGCGTACTCAGGACAAATTGGACATTTCTCCTGCTACCCTTGGGAAAATACAAAACTGGGGGCCAAAAAATAAGTTTTGTGGGAAAAAAAGGATTTTTTATTTTCACGGCTCTGCGTTGTAAACTGTAGTGAAACACTTGGGGGTTCAAAGTTCTCACAACACATCTAGATAAGTTCCTTGGGGGGTCTAGTTTCCGATATGGGGTCACTTGTGGGGGGTTTGTACTGTTTGGGTACATCAGGGGCTCTGCAAATGCAACGTGACGCCTGCAGACCAATCCATTTAAGTCTGCATTCCAAATGGCGCTCCTTCCCTTCCGAGCTCTGTCATGCGCCCAAACAGTGGTTCCCCCCCACATATGGGGTATCAGCGTACTCAGGACAAATTGGACAACAACTTTTGGGGTCCAATTTATCCTGATACCCTTGTGAAAATACAAAACTGGGGGCTAAAAAATCATTTTTGTGAAAAAAAAAAAGAATTATTATTTTCACGGCTCTGCGTTATAAACTGTAGTGAAACACTTGGGGGTTCAAAGCTCTCAAAACACATCTAGATAAGTTCCTTAGGGGGTCTTCTTTCCAAAATGGTGTCACTTGTGGGGGTTTTTAATGTTTAGGCACATCAGGGGCTCTCCAAACGCAACATGGCATCCCATCTTAATTCCAGTCAATTTTGCATTGAAAAGTAAAATAGCGCTCCTTCCCTTCCGAGCTCTGCTATGCGCCCAAACAGTGGTTTACCCCTACATATGGGGTATCATCGTACTCAGGACAAATTGCACAACAACTTTTGTGGTCTAATTTCTTCTCTTACCCTTGGGGAAATAAACAAATGGGGGCGAAAAGATCATTTTTGTGAAAAAATATGATTTTTTATTTTTACGGCTCTGCATTATAAACTTCTGTGAAGCACTTGTTGGTCAAAGTGCTCACCACACATCTAGATAAGATCCTTAGGGGGTCTACTTTCCAAAATGGTGTCACTTGTGGGGGGGTTTCAATGTTTAGGCACATCAGGGGCTCTCCAAATGCAACATGGCGTCCCATCTCAATTCCAGTCAATTTTGCATTGAAAAGTCAAATGGCGCTCCTTCCCTTCCGAGCTCTGCCCTGCGCCCAAACAATGGTTTACCCCCACATATGGGGTATCAGTGTACTCAGGACAAATTGTACAACAACTTTTGGGGTCTATTTTCTCCTGTTACCCTTGGTAAAATAAAACAAATTGGAGCTGAAATAAATTTTGTGTGAAAAAAAGTTAAATGTTTATTTTTATTTAAACATTCCAAAAATTCCTGTGAAACACCTGAAGGGTTAATAAACTTCTTGAAAGTGGTTTTGAGTACCTTGAGGGGTGCAGTTTTTAGAATGGTGTCACACTTGGGTATTTTCTATCATATACACCCCTCAAAATGACTTCAAATGAGATGTGGTCCCTAAAAAAAAATGGTGTTGTAAAAATGAGAAATTGCTGGTCAACTTTTAACCCTTATAACTCCGTCACAAAAAAAAAATTTTGGTTCCAAAATTGTGCTGATGTAAAGTAGACATGTGGGAAATGTTACTTATTAAGTATTTTGCGTGACATATGTCTGTGATTTAAGGGCATAAAAATTCAAAGTTGGAAAATTGCGAAATTTTCAAAATTTTCGCCAAATATTCGTTTTTTTCACAAATAAACGCAAGTTATATCGAAGAAATTTTACCACTATCATGAAGTACAACATGTCACGAGAAAACAATGTCAGAATCGCCAAGATCCGTTGAAGCGTTCCAGAGTTATAACCTCATAAAGGGACAGTGGTCAGAATTGTAAAAATTGGCCCGGTCATTAACGTGCAAACCACCCTTGGGGGTGAAGGGGTTAAACTAACGTTGACGTTTCCAGGTGTTTCCATTATTTTGTTATATATATATATATATATATATATATATATATATATATATATATATATATATATATATTGTTTATACAATTTACTGACATATGACCTCATCATATAACTGAACCATATGATTGATATAACATATGCCTCAGAACAGCGGTGTGAAAGGCAAGGATGATATTGCTGCTGTAGGCTCCACGTATACAGGGTGGGCCTCATTCAGTCACTAACTAAAGCTACGTGCCCACGATCAGGAATATTCACTTCTTGGATGCAACATATTTTTCCCTTCACCCATCCATGACCGCACACCTGAGAGAGGGATCCACCCAGCCAGGACAGGAAACCTACTGAAAAAAAAGCGCAGTACCTTTCCCCTGTTTCAGTTGGGTTTCCTGTCCTGACGGGAACCCTTGTGCTGAAACCTAGGCGGGATGAAGATTTTGTTGTTTTTATTCCCACTTGCCCACTCCTGTCCCAGCACTGTAAGAACGGGCACATGCCTGTATGCTGGCCTTCAGGCGCTGTCCGCAGATCCAGGGGTCCTTAATGTACGGGTGGGCATGAGCAGCAGACGTGGGCAGGGTCTGCTCTTCCGGATTCGTCACGCCTCTCTCCCTCCTCTGTCTTCCAGCTGCAGCTCCGTAGTGAGCCTGGCTTCCAGAGGCACGCTCCATATCACAGACAAGGCACACTGGGAATGGCGTGCCCAAGTGACGTCAGAGGGTGTGCAACGGAGGCAAAATGGCGGCGCCCTGGGCAGAGAAGCCAGCTGGGACGAGTGGAGACTTGGCGCGTCCTGATAGGAGGCCAATGGATGTGGGAGGGGTACTGTTTCAGGACCAGAGGAGATGGGAAGCGCAGTGGATCCCTTATGCAACCCCTGGCAAAAATTATGGAATCACTGGCCTTGGATGATGATCATTCAGTTGTTTAATTTTATAGAAAAAAAGCAGATCACAGACATGGCACAAAACTACAGTTATTTCAAATAGCAACTTTCTGGCTTTAAGAAACACTAAAAGAAATCAAGAACACAAAATGCGGTAGTCAGTAATGGTTACTTTTTTTTTTTTTTTATCAAGCATAGGGGAAAAATTATGGAATCATGTAAAACAAACAAAAAATACACTCCAAAACAACGCTAGTATTTTGTTGCACCACCTCTGGCTTTTATAACAGCTTGCAGTCTCTGAGGCATGGACTTATTGAGTGTCAAACAGTACTCTTCATCAATCTTTCTCCAACTTTCTCTGATTGCTGTTGCCAGATCAGCTTTGCAGGTTGGAGCCTTGTCATGGACCATTTTCTTCAACTTCCACCAAAGATTTTTAATTGGATTGAGATCCGGACTATTTGCAGGCCATGACATTGACCTTATGTGTCTGTTTAAAAAAAATGTTTTCACAGTTTTTGCTCTATGGCAGGATGCATTATCTTGCAAAAAGATTTAATCATCGCCAACAATCCTTTCAACTGATGGGATAAGAAAATTGTCCAAAATATCATTATAAACGTGTGCATTTATTGAAGATGTAATGACATCCATCTCCCCATTGCCTTTACCTAACATGCATCCCCATATCATCAATGACTGTGGAAATTTGCATGTTCTCTTCAGGCAGTCATCTTTATAAATCTCATTGGAACGGCACCAAATAAAAGTTCCAGCATCATCACCTTGCCCAATGTAGATTCGCGATTCAACACTGAATATGACTTTCATCCAGTCATCCACAGTCCAGAATTGCTTTTCCTTAGCCCATTGTAACCTTGTTTTTTTCTGTTTGGGTGTTAATGATGGCTTTAGTTTTGCTTTTCTGTATGTAAATCCCATTTCCTTTAGGCCGTTTCTTACAGTTCAGTCATTGATGTTTACTTAAGTTTCCACCCATTCGTTTCTCATTTGTTTTGTTGTGCATTTCCTGTTTTGGAGACATATTGCTTTAAGTTTCCGGTCTTGACGCTTTGATGTCTTCCTTGGTCTACCAGTATGTTTGCCTTTAACAACCTTCCCATGTTGTTTGTATTTGGTCCTGATTTTAGATCTTTTGCAACATTTCATGATGATTTACCCTCTTTTAAGAGTTTGATAATCCTCTCCTTTGTTTCAATTGACATCTCTCGTGTTGGAGCCATAATTCATATCGGTCCACTTGGTGCAACATCTCTCCAAGGTGTGATCACTCTTTTAGATGCAGACTAACCAGCAGATCTAATTTGATGCAGGTGTTATTTTTGGGTATGAAAATTTACAGGGTGATTCCATAATTTTTTCCCTGTGCTTGGTTAAAAAAAGTAACCATTACTGACTACCACAATTTTTGTTCTTGATTTCTTTTAGTGTTTCTTAAAGCCAGAAAGTTTCCATTTGAAATGGCTTTAGTTTTGTGCCATGTCTGTGATCTGCTTTTTTTTCTTCAAAATTAAACAACTGAATGAACATCCTCCAAGGCCGGTGATTCCATAATTTTTGCCAGGGGTTGTAAAATGGGGGATGACCACAGAAGAGGCGCAAACAGTCCAAAGCTCCCCATCATGGAGGATCCGAGAGGACAACAGCAGCAGCACCACCAGTCACCAGCTCGGTCACACTAAGAGGAGCAGCTACTGGAGTGGCAGCCATCCTAGTCAGAGGTCGTAGGACTCCTCTGTATCGAGGGGAGACGACATACGTACCCCTTATCAGCCTCTGTATCCTGTACCCTTGATATGGCAGCGGGTGGTGAGTGATCTATGAGAATGTCACCTTTCATTAATAAAATCACTTAAATCACTAGAGGCCTAGGAAGGCTAACGCCAAAAAGAATAAAGAATGTGCTCTTTATAGGACCCCACTGGCAGTTCATAGGCAGAAAAGTTCACGAAATACCCTGTTAACAAAGAAAACAAAAGAGCTAAGGAGGTCGTTTGGAATCTAAGGCTTCTCCACATTCTGTTAGAGAATGCCATAGTGAATCCCCTTCCTCCTCGGACAGTGATGTAGGTGACCTACCCTGCTTTCCACCTGAAGATACGGATAGGTTGGCTAAGGCAGTCGGGTCAATAATGGGCCTAAAGGAGGAGAAAGCACCTAAATCCCTAGAGGATATAATGTTTGGGGGTCTAGAGGAAAGGAGGAAGTGCACCTTTCCTGTTCCAGGATACAAGTGCTCATAGAGTGGAAGAAGCAGGAAAGATGTGATAGCCTACCCTCATCTTCAAGAGGAGATACCCCTTTTGAGGAGAGAGACTCAGAGTTGGGATGAAATCCTCTAAGAGGTTGGCCGTGCCCTTTGAGGATTCTGGCGCACTTAGAGACCCATTGGATAAAAAAGCTGATGGGTTCCAGAGGCACACCTGGGAGGCAGCTGTAAGGGGGTCTGAAGCCAACCATAGCTGGTGCTTGTACTGCCCGCTCCCCTATGATCTGGCTACAGCAAATGGAAATGCAGCTTAAGAGCAAGGTCCCGGGAGATGAGATCTTGGCAAATATATGACTCTGTTGCAAGGAGCAGCAGTATTTCTGGCAGACACCTCAGCAGACTGTGTGGTTAGAGGCTAGGTCGGCGAGCCCATCTAATCCGGCCAGACGGGTCTTATGGCTGAAGGTGTGTCTGGGAAACCTGCCTTCAAAAAATAGACTCTGTTCCATCCCATGTGATGGCCAGTTTGTCTTTGGACAGAAACTAGAAGACATTTTGGAGAAGGCAGGCGACAAAAAGAAGGGATTCCCTTGTTTCCCTGCTAAAGCTAGGAAGCCTTCCTTTCGGAGGAGGAAGTTTTGATAGGGGATGTCCTCCGGAAGAAAGGAAGAGGTGGGAGTTCAAGGATAGAAGAGTCCAGATATATGTTTAGAGGACCCTCTACATCTTCCATGAAGCCCTCCCAATGACGTCAGGTCAGCGGTGGTGGAAGGCTCTCCTTCTTTCTCCCTGCCTGGGTTAACATCTCCCCCAGTCGCTGAATCTTAGGTATCATCAAGGACAGTCTGAAAATAGACTTTGTCCATCCACATCGCCAGACCTTCGTATTGACACCTGCAGGAATCGCCAGGAGAACAGCTGCCCTGGA